>NC_064812.1:30245251-30463275 GCF_023721935.1 Panthera uncia
TGCATTTCTCTTCTCATGGCAGTTATCATGCTTGTTAAAAATAACATGGTATTATTGAATCTTACCATGTAGCAGGCACTCTTGTGAGGACAGTTCACTTAATCCCTGCAACAACCCTAGGAGATTCTGTTATTACGCACATCTTTTATTACAAAACTTGTTGCTTGTGGAGTGCTGGGATTTGATCCTGGCAGTGGGATTTCGATGTGTGTATTCTGGCTAGTAGGCTTACAGGGCCTTTTCTAAATACTTGTTTGACGTCTGTTTCTGTCTTGGAATGTCGGCTTTATGATAGTGTCTTATCCACCCACCTAACACAGGGATTTGTGCATATTAATGTGCACCAAATGAAAGAAGGAATTAATTAGTTAATTTCCTTAGCACACACTGATTGAAAGGAAAGAAGAGTTAAAAAGTGTGGTAGGTATCAGAGAGTTTACAAAATTCTTAGAGGCTATAGGAAGCCTATAATACATTATAAAAAAACCCTGCATATTTAATGGATATAGACAGATAAGGATACAGATATAGATAGTCAGCATGTATAGCCTGCTTTTAGTTAGACTCACTTCTTTTAGCCCTAAATTTGAATAATAAAATCATCATATTCTTGGTGTGGGTTGGTACACATGTCACAATTAATACAAATATTAATACTTTTCTGCTTTTACATTAGTGGTTTTTTGTTTTTGAATGATTTCTTGTAAGTGTGCTTGTGGACACAATGGAATAGAAGAAATATTTATAGACATGAAATACGAAAGTCTATTATAATCGACATTTTATTCTGAATCACCAGCACTTTCCACATTAAAGAATGATGTAATAAGTCATGAAGGATATTGGTCAAACTCTTTTAAATATTCATGTTTATAAGCCACTGAGTGCAACAGTCTTCAGCATTTCCTTAATTGTGCCAAGTATGGTGAGAAATACAAAGATAAATCATAACAAGGATTATACTAATTATATATCTCATAATTGCCTTAAGATTTCAGTTTCTTTTTAAAATTTTAGTCTTCCAAATAGGTGTTTTTAGCTCTCATGTGTCCACTAGCTACCCATCTATTTTATTTTATTTTATTTTATTTTATTTTATTTTTTTATTGTGGGGGCTAAAAGTGAAATCTTTGGATGTCCAAAACAAACTTTAGATTTCATTTGGATTAGTCATTCAAACTTATGTTGGCTATTCATCAAATTAGGTACTTAATTTATGGAATAAAAAATTGAATTTGCAATCCCAAGGAATCTCCTCTGAGATTACAGATGCTAGAATTGAGGTAGTATTGAGTGATTTAATTTTCTTTTTTTTATTTTATTTTATTTTATTTTATTTTTTAATTTATTTTTGGGACAGAGAGAGACAGAGCATGAATGGGGGAGGGGCAGAGAGAGAGGGAGACACAGAATCGGAAACAGGCTCCAGGCTCCGAGCCATCAGCCCAGAGCCTGACGCGGGCTCGAACTCACGGACCGCGAGATCGTGACCTGGCTGAAGTCGGACGCTTAACCGACTGCGCCACCCAGGCGCCCCTGAGTGATTTAATTTTCCAGTAATGGCTAGCATTTTCTCCCCCAAGGTAGCAATCTACTTGAACTACATCCTAGTTGAATTTCATGATTTCTCAGTCACTTTGTCTCAGGTTAGATCTGTAGGTCCAAGGCTTAAGTGGTGTGTCAGGGGGTCTGGTCTGTTACCTGCAACTCTGGTGCTGCTCTGGGGAGTAGGTAGAGGCAAATGACATTCCCTTAGGTGACAGCTCATGAAAGGTAGAGTCTCTCTTCACTTGTTGGTCAAAAAATCACATCAAGGACTGCCTCTAAGGTGTGCCGGATCCTGGGAAAATGTATTTTTGTGTGGCTCCTGGCTAACAAACAATTAGATTAAAAATATACTATGAAATTCATGGACCCATGTAACATGGAATGATTTATCAATGGATATTTAGAATAATGGATAGAGAAAAGGTATTTACATATTTATTTAGTGTCTAATCAGCATAAGTAAAAATTCTTCATAGTGTCCAAATCCCATCTCTTTCTGTTGAAGTTCAGGAACCATCTTTTTGTGTTATTGTCAAATGTGCTGTTCCCAGCTAATTTTATATCTCCCACTGCAGGATAAAGGTAGAAATGCTAATATTATTCACAATGTCATGGCTCCTTAGAACTTGTTTTTATAGAAACAGTACTTTTTTTTAAAGTTTATTTATTTGTTTTGAGAGAGACAGAGATAGCACCAGTGGGGGAGAAGGGGAGAGAGAGGGAGAGAGAGAATTCCAAGCAGGCTCTGCATTGTCAGCATGGAGCCCAATGTGGGGCTCGAACCCGTAAAGCCGTGAGATCATGACCTGAGCCAAAACCAAGAGTTGGACGCTTAACCGACTGAGCTATCCAGGCGGCCCTATAGAAACAATATTGATATTTGTCTTTGAAGTTCCCTAACACCATTGACTTAATGCTGGTTGTATTATGACCTATGAGTTTGCATTATCCTGTGGGCAGTGGTTTCCAGGGACAAAGGTTATTACTTTATTTTGTTGTTGATAATGTATGAAAGTTTTATTCAGTTTAGCCAGGCAAATGTGAACAATATTTGTTTTCTGGCTATGTTAAGTTTATCATTAGAAATTTTATAGTGTAAGAGCAATTCACTTTCCTTCATGTCTTCTTTCAAAATTGTCAGGATCATAATTGCCGTGTTCCTGGAATGTGAAGTCCTCATTGTGGAAGTCATCCAGACACTGGCTCAACTGACATGGGCACATTTGTCAGTTCTTCGGAGGGTCCTACAGGCCCCACAAGATGTCATGGTGCAGAAAGTCTAGCTGAGCCTTTCTCCTCACCTCTGCAATGACCGAAGGTGGGCCACCTCACACTACTGTTGTCAGGACTCATCACCAAGAAAGTAGCCCTCTGTGGACCAATTAGAATGCTGAGGACCGAGCACCAGTCTACTTTTTGACCAGCCAGGAACTCTTCCTGACTCATGTGGGGAAGCCAAATGGTGGGAACTGCATGGCCCTTGACATATTCCATTTCTTAGCGTTTACATCTCTCTTTACAGAAGCATCAGGTTAGTTCAGAGCTCAGAAAATTTCAGAGAAGAGAAGATCACCAGTTTTTAACTTAGCAGAAAATGACTGTAGGTACACCAATTTTTGTAGGAACAGATTGAGGAAAATGGAGAAGGATGACAGTTTGCCCCCAAATGGTTTCTCTTGAACAGAACTTCTTATCCACCCTCTCTGCTGCCCCCCTAAATAGAAACAGGGGTATGGGATGTGTGGCCCAGACCCAGCGCTTTCTGCTCTAGCAGTCAGCTCCTTCAGGGATGGCTCAGCTGCAGAGAGCTCCCCCTTCCAGAATTACACCCTTCTCAGGATGACTCCTATCTGCTCTGATAACCAAGGGATGGAAGGAAGAGGCTTGGCCATTTCTGCCCCATGTGGGGAACTCCAGGGAGCACAGCTCACTCCAATGTACCTTGTTGGGTTGGTGGTGGCTTTCGTATCCTGCACCATAGGTCAACTCCTCCCTCTGCTTGATCCCGCTTCCTCCCCCATCCTGTCACAGGTGCTTTTTGCTAAGAAACATCTTGCTCTCCATATTCCATCTGATCATCTGCTTCCAGAGAATCCATCTGAGGTAACACTCCTCAACCTACTTTTACATAGACTGGGGGGCAGTTGAAGGAAAAGGGGAGATTTCAGAGATCCTTCTGGGAAGTGTCAGGCTCCATGTTTCCATCATGGACAGTGTGGGGTTTTATTTTATTTTTTCTTTCTTTTTTTCCCTCCCTCTCCTCCCTCCCTTTGTTTCTCCTTCTCTTCCTCTCTTCCTCTCTCGCTCCCTCTCCATCCCTCTCTCCCTCTCTCCCTTTCTTTTCCCTCTCTCTCTTTCTTTCCAGAGTGTGGCTCTGGTTGTTGATTCCTAGAGAGGAGGATATATGGCCTCACCATCACATATCACTTTAGTTCCAAAGGCATTAGTTAGTTTGTACTCCAACCACACTATAAGGATTTGGAGGGCAGGAACTTGTCTTAACATTTTTTGTATTTTTCCCAGGACCAAATACAGTCTGGGCACGTAATTAGTACTTAATATACTCAATACATGTTCATCTTCTTCCTCCTCCTCTTCCTTCTTTTTAGAAACTGTCCAACTTATCTAGTGCTCCAATTGCTCTGGGTTTGTATATATCCATGCCCACTGCTACAACCTGGTGTAACCACCACCTTCTCTTGCAAGGACTACTGCCTCACAGTCTTAAGATATCATCTTACTTCCTCTCTTGTGCCTCCTCAGGCTGACTTTTAGAGAGTCTATCTAAAGATAAGTCAAATCATCTAATTCCAGTGGCTTTCTCCTAGGGCTACAATGACATTCAGACTCCCAAGTGTGGTCTAGAAAGCCCTACCTGATCTGGCTTCCTCTTCAATGTCCACTCCTTCCACTCTCCCCCTTGTTCATGTGCTCTAGACACACTGGCCTTCTTCATCCCTTCAACATGCAAGCCTGATCCAAGTTTAGAGACTTTGTACTTGCTCTTTCTTCTTCTTAGAAGCTTCTTTCCACAGGTATCTGTCTGTGAGACTCTTCCTATTACCGAAGTCTCAGTTTACATGTCACCTCCTCAGAAATGTCTTCACTGACCATTCTAATTAAAGCAGGCATGAGGACCCTCTCTCTTACATTAGTTTATTTTATCATCTTCATGCACTCACCACTAGCTAAAATTAGGCTATTTCTTTGGGTATGTCTGACTCCTCTCTCTTGAATATAAGATCCATGAGTGCAGGAGCTTAGTCATATTTTCTGCTCTATTTCTAGTGCATAGAATAGGTCTTGACATAAAGATGCTGCTCAAAAAGTACTTGCTGATGACTGAACTATCATTCATAAATGTCTCATTTGTATCTACAACTATGCCTCCTTTCCTGTTCTTAATGTTCTTTTGTATGTGTATTTTTCTCTCTCCGCTTTTTTCTTTTTCTTGATTATACTTGTCAATCCATTAGCTATTTGTTATTTTTATTAGGAAAGTAATTTTTGGTTTTGTTCATCAGCAATCATGTCTCTGTTTTCTAACTTCTTAAAAAACTTCAGTCTTATGTTTCTTGGTTTTACTTTAAATTCATCAACATTTATCTCACTCCAGTATGTTTATCCAGCATGGCATATAACTCTGGGTCTCCTGTCCACTCTCCTTTAACTACTTAGGATAGACAAAGCACACCTGAATGCAGAGATGAAATGTCAACAGAATGAAGTTGTTCAGACACTTGTTGATGTGTATTTCACGATCCGCCCTCTCAATGAATTTTTGTGACAGTGAAGAGCTTTCTAGTTTTTTGCCTTTAGGCTACTCCACTGGATAATGAGCCCAACTACAGAGTGCTGGTACCAGAGTACTGGACCAGAGTACTTTACTGTTTGTCTACTGAGGTCTTAGAAACAAATTTATTCCTTGAGTACCTATGAAGTTAGGTTGTGAAGATTTATATCAAGAAATAGAGCAGAGATGCATCCCAGCCTCTTCCACACCCTCTAGCCTTTCTGTCCTGTGTCTGTCTGTTTTGTGTTCGGTCCTGCTGAAAAGGAGTGGGATCAAGCTTTCACCTCTTATGAACCCTTGACCATAGTCTGCCTTTGAGACCGAGAATGGGAGAGAGAACGACTTAGATCCCATAAGAACATGTTGGTAGACATTCTCTGATGTCATGATCCCCTATATTATTTCCTAATGTAAGAATAATATAAGGCAGAGGCAAGCTATAGAGTATTTAGTTGGGAATATCGAAAGACTTTTGGAATATGGACAGCCTGCTATGTCATCTCAGAGTAGGATTGACTAAGGTAGCACTTTCCACAGCACCCAAAGCAATGAAGTGCACATTAACTGAGGAAAAATTTACATGATTTCATTTGATTATGGACTAGGTGAAAAACTTGAAAAATCCATCTTTTTACTTATGCTCTTTGTGCTGAAACTCATTCTAGTTTTATAAACTTTTCCTTTTTGGTCACAAAGGT
This sequence comes from Panthera uncia, assembly GCF_023721935.1. Lineage (NCBI taxonomy): Eukaryota > Metazoa > Chordata > Mammalia > Carnivora > Felidae > Panthera > Panthera uncia. The sequence continues at coordinate 30,251,291 of NC_064812.1, forward strand.
AATGAGAAATCCATTTCCTGGAAGCAGATTCCAAAATAGAAGCTAAGAACAATAATGAATTAATAAGGAAAGCACACACTTTGATACCCAAATAGCTTACTGAAGAAAGTAAAAGCCAGACTCATTGTTTGCATTTCTTCTTAAAATTATAAAAACACACACCTATGGACTTTTAGGTGTGTGACCTATGGATTTTTGGTTTTCTTCAACCTGTAAAATGATTCACACAATGGGGCATTATAGCTAGCCTTAAAAATATAGAAACTATGTATTAACATATACACATATTTATACATGAATTTATATAAATACATGCCTATCCATATATATCTCAGATATAAAATATAATGTATATCTCAAATGTCTATGAACAAGTTATGTGAAGCATAACCGAGTTGTCAGAGCAATAATGCTGTCGTTTAAAACAGATCCCTGTACGTGCTTTGCTTTTTCAGAAAGTTGGAAATCAATCCTTGGAATTGAATTTTATCATACAACTTCTATGTAATTCTAGCCTACAGTTTATTTCATAGAGAAAAAGCATAATTCAGAGCTGTTCTTCTCAACCATGAGCTTATCTCATGGGGAGTGGAGAAATATTTGACTGTGAACTTTCCAAAGCCGTGGTAAACTTATTCATATCAAATCTGTCCCAGCCACAGCATCTGATGCTTTTTAGCCACTTTGTCATGTAATAGCATTCTCTCCACTGTCTCTGCCATATTGATCTCTCTGGTTTGACTGAATTCATTGGAGTAAGGTGCTTTTAATGCAGGTAATTAATACAAAAAGGTTTGGGAGTGTGTATTATCCCAATATATGCATTTATTCAGAAGAGCCTTTCTCTTCTGCCCCATGCAGTTTATGACATATTCATGTTTCTGATAAATTTTGGCTTAAGTCAACAGAAGCAGGGAAGAGAAGAATGTGTGGCTATTCAGGGTAAGGGGGGAAAGGTTCAGATTGACATGGGAGCGGAGAGTAAGGAGGAGAAATATGGGGAGGGCTGACATTAAAGTTGGAAAAGAAAAATGTAGCCAGCTCATGGAGAGATCTGATTCTAGGATTTTAGACTGTATCATGTTAAATATAGTTGATCCTCATTATTCATGGATTATGTATTTTCAAATCTGCTTCTTAGATAAAATTCATTTATACCCCCCGCCCCCTGCCAAATCAATATGGTCTTTGCAGTCATAATGAGACATACATAGAAGGGCAAAAAAATTGAGTCCCCAGAACAAGCTGAAGCTTTACGTTCTTGTTTCTCAGATTGTAAACTGGTCTTAGAATTGTCAAAACACACATAGACTGTACGTCTTCTGTTTTAATTTTTGGATCCTTTCATAGTATATCTAGTGCCATGGTTTGTGCATTTTTTGTGCTTTTTGTTGGTGATTTCACTGTTTAAAATGGCCCCCAAGAATAGTGCTGGGGTACTATCTAGAGTACGTACAGGCAAGAAATCTACGGTGTGACTTATGGAGAAAATACATGTGTTAGATAGTGTTCAGTAAGCTTTGTTTAGTCATCAGTTACTGTGCTGTTGTTAGTTTAATGTTAATGAATCAACAATGTATATATTAAATAAGATGATTTTTTTTTAAATGTTTATTTATTCATTTTGAGAGGGGGGCGTGGGGGAGGAGCAGAAAGAGAGGGAGAGAGAAAGTCTCAAGCAGGCTCCTTGCTGTCAGCACAAAGCACAATGCAGGGCTCAATCTTGTGAGATCATGATCTGTGCAGAAATCAAGAGTCAGATGCCCAACTGACTGAGCCACCCAGTTGCCCCTAAATAAGATGTTTTTAAAGAAAATCATACATACAAGATTATATATTGGTCAACTGATGACAATTCTGTGACCAGAGGCCTAACGGAACCTAATCCTGTGTATCTCCTACAAGGAATGCTTCCATATTCACTAATTCATCGTGCCTGGCAACTTCACAGAACATTATCTATCATGACTGATAAGAATTGCTTATAACTTTTTTTCTAAAAAAATTTTTTTTTTAATTTTTTTTTTCAACGTTTTTTATTTATTTTTGGGACAGAGAGAGACAGAGCATGAACGGGGGAGGGGCAGAGAGAGAGGGAGACACAGAATCGGAAACAGGCTCCAGGCTCCGAGCCATCAGCCCAGAGCCTGACACGGGCTCGAACTCACGGACCGCGAGATCGTGACCTGGCTGAAGTCGGACGCTTAACCGACTGCGCCACCCAGGCGCCCCTCTAAAAAAATTTTTTAATGTTTATTTATTTTTGAGAGAGAGACAGAGTGCAGGCAGGGGAGGGGCAAAGAGAGGGTGGGGGGACACAGAATCCGAAGCAGGCTGCAGGCTCTGAGCTGTCAGCACACAGCCCGACGCGGGGCTCGAACTCACGAACCGTGAGATCATGACCTGAGCCAAAGTCGGAGGCTTAACCGACTGAGCCACCCAGGTGCCCCGCTTGTAACTTTTTTTTCCAAATACAATGGGAAGTCACTGAAAGGTTTAAAGCAGGATATGTGCTCTATAGCATTAATGTGCATGTCTGTGCCCATTTTGAAGACACAGGCAAGAGATGTCAAACTGCATGTTTCAAATAGCATTTAGATTTAAAGTTTTGTTATACAGAGTATTGCAATCTGTAGTGGGCCCAGTATTCTAACTGTAGTTCATGGGCACGTGTGCACACACACATACCCTCATTCAGTTAGATATAGTAGCTTCTCTAGCTGCTTTGTTATCTCATTCAGCAAATACTTTTGAGCACCTTTTGTGTGTGAGGCATGGTTTTAAGGACTGAAGATTGAACGGTAGACACAAAATCCTTTCATCTATGGATCTTATGGTCTAGTGCAATAGTTCTCAATCCTGGGTGCACATAAAATTTTCTGAGAAGTACATTAAAAATCCTGATGCCACACTCTACCCCCAAATCAATTATCTATGGGTCAGACCAAGGAAGGCATCAAGTATTTGTTAAAGTGCCCCGAATGATTCTGCTGTATGACCAAGATTGAGAACTGCCATTCTAGTGGAAAAACAACCACTTAAATGGTTCTTGTTTTGTGTCAGGCATAGTTTTAAGCACTCTACATATAATGTGCCCTTTAATTGCAGTAAACTCCTGAGTTAGGTACTATTACATCCCCACTTGACAGATCAGAAAACTGATACACAGAGAAGTTGAGTATGTTGTCCAAGCTTGCAGAGTTAGTAAGTATCAGAATCACACCTGGGAAGTCAGGATTCAGCGCTCCTGCTATTAACTTCTCCTCCATGTTACCTTGCCGTCAGTTGTTCAGGCCTGGGCCTTGACCTGAGCCAATCGATAATCTTCTCTCGGAACTTTAAATGACAGGAACGCTGGGCATGGGAAGCTAGACAGGTTTTAGAGGGTATAATGCTTCCTTATGAAGGCTTCTTGCACTAGAGATGAAGGTATCACGAATGAGGAAGCACAGCTGATGAACACCAGAAGCATTCAAGACCCTCATTTTGGCTGTTTCTAAGGCCCAACCAGATCCCTGCTCTTCTTGTGATTTGTCTCTATGAACTTCAGTTGAATTCTGTCAACCATCAAATTCTCATTTTTTTTACTAAGCTAGTTCAAGTTAGAAGTTATTTGTGAATAAAAGTATCCATAGTTCATTGGTTATATTCTCTAAATACCATATGGAGTACACTCAAGGAACAATGCTAAATAAGCTTATTATCAACTCTATATCCATGACTCCATCACAATCCCAGGGATCTCTCAATCTGTGATGTTGAGACAGTTGCCTAACCTATAACACAAATAGCAAGCAGTGTCTTCAGTAGCATCCAGTTTCTCTTGAGGAGCTAATATCTCTTAAGAGTGACTTCTGGTGCTCATGGGCAGGTGGCCTTCCAGGATGCCATCCTACTAGTAAATATTTCAGCCCTTGCTGAATCCAGGATCTGGAGAAATCTTTCCATAGCCTAGGTTTTAGCTCCATAAATAATTAACAACATACAACATGCCTTTATGCAGAATCCTTTTTTCTTTGTTTTGATTTTAAATGAAAGCCTCCTACTATATTATTTCCAGACTATACACTGATTGACATCAAGGCAATACTGTGTATTCAGACCATTGTGTGTAGCATGGAGTCTGCTTAATTGTCAGACTGTAGAATATATTATTTTGTCCCCTTGTGGCATGTAAGAGTGAGTTTTACACAGCCTCTTGTCGTCCAACTTAAACCAAAAAAAGATTCCATCAACTCTAGATGATGCTGTTTTAGATAAATAGCAAAATCGGTAGGAGATGAGCTAGCCTTCAGTGGAACCTGTATTTAGCAGTTTAAATACATTCTGGGATTACTTTCTCTTCTGTAACTTCAGAAATAACTACAGGAGCCCAGAAGACCTTATTAAAAATATTGAAGTACACAGCATTTATAAAATCTTTCTCCTACTGGAAACATTCTAGCTCCAACCTACTGACTCCCAGTATTGTAAAATATCGACTTCTTCATCTATTTTCTGTTTCTATAGCCCTCTCCTTCAGTATACTACAATTTGATTTGTATTTAAGAAATTGTCAATATTCTATTGTTAACATTTTATGATTATGAATCCCTGAATGGGCTTGTCCTTGAACCTTACCAGTCTGTACAGGTGGCAAGGAATTCAAGTGTGAGGTTTCTCCCTCAGCCTCCGTGCACTATGAACCATCGTGCACCAGCAGGTGGCAGCAAAAATAAATAAACTCAGCTAAAGAGTGCATTACAAAGACCCAGAGAAATGATGCCCTTTATCTAAATCTTTCAGTTTCCCAACTCCTATCTTTCCTATTTCATTCCTATCTACCTTATTTTGCAGAATAATTTGCTGATTAGCAATATTAGTGAAAGACAATCCTTCACCCTGGCTATAATGAAAGGCTGAACTCATTAAGGAGATTACAATGGGTGGCCCAGAAAAGGTGGGAGAGAGGTGAGTAGAAGATGCAGAGAGTAGTGATTTGTCAGGACTGGTGGGGAAAGGGATTGCAGGTCCTAGGAGCAGTGGGCACCTGCAGTCTCTTCCCCATGGTGTGGCTGAGTGAAGGCAAAATACACGGGTGGGTTTTGGATAAGTGTTGAAGCAATCGGGGAGGATGGATAACTGGGGATGCCAAGGCCATGTTTTGTGCTACACAATATTATTGGGATCTTCATCTGAACCTAGTGTAGGAGAAGTCCCTGAATAATGGGACTGAAATGAAGACTGAATGTCTTGATAACACAACGTGATAAGTGCTCGAGTCTCAGATTTATTTAGATTCAGAGAAAATAAAGTTCAATGACATTATCTTAGACTTTCAAGCTTACAGTGCAAGTTCTATCCTGTGTACAATCTTGGATTTTGGTTCTGCAGAAACAACTTGTCTCATAATGGGTAGGGTTGCAATTCTGTTCTAGCAACTTCTTCTCTTGATGCAAAGTAAAGATATTTTTCATCCCTCCCTGGGGTGGTCACTGAAGGAACAGGTGCTCCTACCAGTCACTGAGCGCCCTTCTATTTTAATTCTTGTGACAAGCGAACACAGGAGACAAATAGGCCTGGCTTCGAAACATTATCTGTACCCAAACCATTCCCATCCACAGCCTCAGCTCACAGACTAAGAAACTTGGGATGCGAGAATTGCATTTTTCCACTTAAAAAAATTACAGTTTTCCACTTAAGACCTTTAAAAACGAAATCCATATTAACAAACTTAACTCCCACAACTGGCCCCCAAATTTTTAAGAAGACTTTTCTTCTCACTGATATTCTTTGCTCTTTGTCTTTTCACTGATACTCAATTCTTTGATATTAAAAGAGCAACTTATACGTTTCCAATAAAAAATTGTTGTAAGTCTGTACTTGGTTGCTATCAATAAGTGTCAATTAAATGGTGAAATGATATGCAAAACTTTAGTTACAAAAATCATCTCTACAGCACCTAAATTCAGAGAATCTAAACTATAAGAAGATAAGTTTCTCTCACTGAAGATGCAATGCACTGAATTCTTCATCTGTGTTCATCCTTGAAGGCAATACTTTTATCACCTTTATTGAAAACCCCTTGGATAAAGGTGACCAGCACAAATGAAAAATCAAGAGGGGTGCCTGGATGGCTCAGTCGGTTAAGCGTCTGACTTTGGCTCAGGTCATAATCTCACAGTCCATGAGTTTGAGCCCTGCGTCGGTCTCTGTGATGATAGCTCAGAGCCTGGAGCCTGCTTCATATTCTGTGTTTCCCTCTCTCTCTCTTCCCCTCCCCTGCTCATGCTCTGTCTCTCTCTGTCTCAAAACTAAATAAAAACATTTTTTAAAAATCAAGATATGTATCAGCAAGGATTAAAGATAAATGAAAGAAACCACTTCTGTGGTTTGGGAAAACTGGGATCACACAGCCTTCTATAAAATCTGAAAACCTATAAAAATCTTGCTGCAAATGTTTCTGGTATAATCTTAAAACCAAGCACTATACTCTGATCAGCATTCTGAAATTTAGCCAGTAGGGGGCAGTCAAAGAGTGACTCATAGAATTTAACTTAATCCAGGCTCTATACACAGTTCTTGAAGAATTGCTTCAAGTAAGCAAGCATCCCTAACTCTTTAAAAATCCTGTGTCTTCATTATATCACTTCTGGGTTCTGAATTTACATTATACTTATAACAATGCTTTTTTTCCCCGACAAAGTATTGTTTTCCTTCAAATTATTTAGGATCTGAAATTTGTGAAATATTGCTCCTATCTTTAACTTAATGTGGCCTACGTTGTTTTTCAAAAGACTCACTGTAGAACAGAAAATGACCATTTTTTCCCTGTATCTGTCAAAAATCTAAATTTAGAAATGTTGAATGAAGTATTTATAGAGTGTGAGTTGAATTGGATAAAGAAAGATACATAAAGATAAAGAAAGATACATTAACCTTCTACTGTTCAGAGTCGTATCAAAAAATTTGAACTCTTGGTTTTAATTCCCCTTACCTAATGCCCCTTCGGGGAGGATTTCTGGTCCTCGCAGAAGAGAACTGTATGGAACTTGGCATGTTTACAGTACTGCAGTGTCAAGTGACTCCTAATTTGTATCCAGTTTGCACCCCCAGGGGAATCAGGCAAGTATTAGATCACGGACTTCAAATGAAGATGATATGCAGTTGTTTTAAAAATGGGTGAAAGTTCAAGACTGACTTTAAAAATTTGTTTCAAAGGTTGGTTTCACATGCTAGTTGGAACAGAAATCAGGCAACATATTCATCTTCAGTCCAACCCACCAAACAACTTGATGCCACTGTGTGCCAGTCCCTGTGTCTATCGCTGATGGAAGAAGGGAACGGGATATACCCAAGACAGGCAACAGCCATCGTGGAAGTTGTCGTGGGGCACACTTCTTTCTCACCCTGATGGAATGTGATGCTTTCTGTGGCAGCAGTTTTCAAAGCATGGCGAGTCCTATTCTCCCCACTCTCCCATCCCCTAAACCACCAGCAGCAGCATTACCTGGGCACTTGTCAGAAATGCAAATCAATAATGCTGTGTGTGGAGCCCAGCAATCTGTGTTTTAACAAGCCCTCCAGATGATTCTGTTGGGTGCTCAAGTTTGATACTTGAGCCACTCTACTGCCTCTCAGCAGGTAGAGCAACCTGTACTCTTAGTAAGAAAGATAATATTATGGCTTTTAACAACAGGATTCCCTGCCTTTTCGGCTGATTTGGAAACCAGGCAGGGAAGAGGGAAGGTGTTCAGTGGACCCCTTTGAGGACCCTAATGAAATTCAGGATCCAGCAGAGGAGATAGATTTATATGAAGTTTAAGTTTAAACCAGTGTAATTCTCACAGTCTTAACACAACTACTATGTCAAAAGAACCCATCTGTCTCTTTGCAATATAAAAAAGTTGTGTTTTTTGTTTCTTTCTTCAGTTTTTCCTTCTTTACTTTCCTTGGTCTCAAGGCAATAGCAATCTGATCCTTATAGCAAAATTAGACATTTTATATTGAGAAAAAACAAGCTGTCACACATCTTCTTTTACTTTAAGAAATTCCTTTCTCAGAATGTTTTAAGAAAACTTGAAGGATGGATCCATTTAATACTCATTAGAATATATCAGAAACTGATAACCCAAGAATGTTTTGCGTGACTTCTTTTGGAATCTTTGCATTATAAAGACAACACAGGCTTTACCTGCAGTTGAAAATTAAAATTCCTGTTCCACTTCTCTTTGTTAATCTAAATCCTGCCAGTCCCTTGCTGCCTGGTGTGAATTTTCTTTTCATTGACTATCTCAGTCACTAGAGACCCCCTTCTTCTCTGATGCCCATAGAACTCATGGCCTGGTCTTCTTGCCTGACACTTCACCTGTGCTCCTTCATCAATAACTCATCCATTGACTTAACTTTTGAATCCATCATTTTAAAAACTTCTCATAGAGACATAACATAAATTGGAGAATTGGGGAAAATGGAGAGTGATTGCTAAAGGGGGCGGGGTTTCTTTATGGGGTGATGAACATATTCCAAAATTGATTGTGGTGGTGGTTGCACAATTGTGTAAATATACTAAAAATGACTGAACCACACATTTTACCTGAGTGAGTTATAGGGTATGTGAAATATACTCAACAAATTGTTGATTGTTATTGAAAACAATCTCATTTGATAAAGGCTAGAGTGATACACATGAAGACATTTCAATGTTTGGATGTAGAGACTGATAGATCTGTCTCCACGACCTGTGATAACTTACAGAATATAAAGGGGAATTTGAAGTCATGAACATCTTTACAGAAAAACTCATAATCGTTGTCTCCTCCATTTCCCTTGCTCTTAGATGTATATGAACCATGCTCAATCTTGTTCTACTTCTGGGAAGATTTTATTTCTAAATTCCAAACCATTTCCATATACAGAAGACTTTTCTTAAAAATGCATTTATCAGTTAAGATGGAAGGCTTGGTGTCCTATTTAAAAACATGCTGAAGAAATGGAGGCAGTGCACCCGCGGTCCTGAGTCTCTGGCTTCAATAGTATTTGAATGCAACAGACCCGGGGACTCCCCTCCTTCCCCCTCTTCCCATACCCCAACCTTCCCCAGTTGCCATTCCACCTTTCCTTGCCTAGACACCAGCCAAAACCGTTTTCTGTGGTTAGCTCCTTATTGTCTTCTACTAACCATGAGCTTCTAGATTCGTCAGCATTATCCACCAAGATGGAGACCGCGGTCAACAACCTGGTCAACCTGCGTGTGCAGGCCTGCTACACTTACCTCTCTCTGGGTGTCTATTTGCACTGCAAGAGGTGGTTGTGCAGGGTGCTGGCCGCTTCTTCAGAGAGTTGATGGAGGAACAGCAGGAGGGCGCGGAGCGAACCGCCAAGTGGCAGCACCCTCTGCCAGGACATGCAAGAGCCCTCCCAAGGGGAGGGGGAGTAAAGCTGTGGACTCCACAGAGCCGCCCTGGCCCCAAAGAAAATCCTAAATCAGGCTCTTTGGGATATGCACAGCCTGGATTCTGCCCGCTCAGACCCCATCTCTGTGACTTCCTGGAGAGCCACTTCCTAGATGAGGAGGTGAAACTCATCAAGAAGATGGGCAATCACCTCTGACCTCCCAGGCTGGCTAACAACTGTGTCTCTTAAAGGCTCAGCCTCGAGTATGACTAGGAGCCTCGGAGCCCAGCAGACACTGAGGGACACTGTGCTGCATCACTGCTGGTGTCAGGGCTTCTGTCAGAGCCTATCCAGGTAATCACTAGGCAGCTTTCAGCCACTCTGGAGCCCTCTCCCAAGAATTGGACCAAATGGAAGCAATAAAGTGTCTCGCCAAAAAAATAAAAAATAAGGAAGAAAAAGAAAAAAATGGAGAAAGTTGCGTAGTATGTTACTGACAACCACATCGGTCTACTCTGTTATTAAAAATGGTTGATATTTCTTGTTTATTATCTTTGTTTTACACATGAGGAAACTGAGACATGAGACTTTAAGCCCAAAGTCACTCTGCCTTTAAGTGACAAAGCCAGTTGTGAACAGTCCGTATCCAGAGCCTCGGTGCTTAGCCATCACCCTTTGCTGCCTTCCAGAGTAGACCTTTATGTGAATGAGCCTTCCCTATTGCCAAGGCACGTTCCCTGTGCAGATGGGAAAAGAACACAGACTTGAAGTGTCTGCTAAAATGGAAAAATAAAAAACAGAAACACAAGATTATGACAAAATACTGGGTTAGAGTATGTTCAAATTCTAGCTACTTAATAGGCTCAATCAACATGAGCATTGTTCCTCATTTATAAACCTGGAAGCATGCTGTCCATTACAGGATCTAATGAGGATTAATAATGATAATGTGTGTGAAAGTAAGTTATTACCCTGTGGATACCCAGTAAATGTTCGATTTGTAAGTGAATGAATACATAGTGCATATTTTGCCAATCTTTCCGGTCCTCTTTTATTTACATATAATGCTTTGTGGCAGAAATTCAATTTGCTTTATAAATGTTTTATTACTCATAACCCAGATGTTATGAAGTTGGGACAAGTATCTACAAAATTTGTAAAGTTTGTGGAAACAGTACTGAGGAGACACAAACAAGAAATCATTCTTATTTTAGTGTTTTCATGTATTCATGCTATTACTAGTGTTAGTACTATACTTTCTATCACTTAATTATTAATTCTGCAATATTTGCTATATTCTTTCCTAAGTAATTCTTATGATTTAGGCATTATAGATAGAGCCAGCCAAGAATGAGACAGACCAGGGCCATCGCGGTATTTACCTTTTTAGAAGGGAGGAGAGAAAGACAGTAACAAGTGAAATGAACAAATGAACAAGAGAAACTCTGGTATTGATGAGTGCTAATGGGTTTACTGAAAGGATTTAGTTTGGAATGGGATTAAGCCAGTCCTCATGGTTCATTTTACTGATCCTAAAAGACAATTGGACACTTACTGGTGAAGTGTTGATCTTGCTACAAAAATGTCAGCTGTGTTGCTATAGAGAATCTTGAATAAGTTTCTTTATAATCAGAGAACTATGTAACAATAATAGTCTATTTTTGCAAAGTACTTTAGAGGGCTGAAAGTTCCTTAATGTGTGGGCACTAATAGAATGACTTGATTTTGTTTTTATTAAAGGCGAAGGTGCTGAACTCAGTAGTGCTACCTCAATGGTACCTGTGAGCAGCCACTACTACCTCTGAGCACAACCCAATCAGTTAAGGAAGTCTGATCAGTAACATGATCATGTCTCTATGTTCTTGCCAGAAAAATGTGCTCATTTTCCCCCCTTCATCTATTTCAGAGAAGGTTTTATTGTTCTTCCGACTGATTAATCATCTTTTTATCTTCAAATTGCAGGTACAGCAAGGTAGGTGTAATGTGTCAGATGCACTTTGGGACCCTGATGTCTGGTGGATGGGGGGCGGGGGTAGGGAGGATGATGTCCTGTGAACTTAAAAGGCAAATTCATTTCTATGCCTATGTAGTTCTGAGACTTTGGTTCTCTTCGAGTGACTATTATTGTGTGTGTCTTGTGTGGCCACTTTTCATAGTAATTGACTTAAGAGGGAATGAATCCATGGACTCAGTTAAAATTTGGCCTGTAAGAGGTGAGAGGTCAGCACACAACATTTTCTATCTATTGTATTGCTTCCTCCCACCCCTTGGACCATGGACAAAAGGAAACTCTTCTGAAAGGCATCTGTTAAAAAACACATCTGTAGTAGTATCAGTAATACCAGCCTGTATCTTGGAAAGAGGATGCTTTCTTCAATGCATCACATGTGTTTACTTTCAATTTAGAGGAGAGTACAACCTCCTTACTTTTTGTTATTTTCCATCTTTCTGTCTCTTGCTTTTTTTTTTAATGACATTTCATTTGAAGGTTATCAAATCACTGTGTGAATATTCAAATCCCACTGAATTAAATGTAAATGTTTCAGGTTACCGATGTACTAAGTTCAAGTTACAAAGCAGAGTTGGATAGGCCGAACCGTGTGAAATTGTTATTTTGTATGTTAAAATCTGTTAAATGCTAGCAATGTAATAGCATTCAACATTAATCAGACAAGCTAAGGTAAGTTTTCAATTTTATTCAATTTTTACATAGACCAACACAGTTGTAGTTGACCCAGTAAAGCAAAATAAATAGAAATCTCTGTAAGTTGTGTTTAAAATAAAAACGAATGGGCTTCTACCTCTGTTGCCATTTAGAAAGTAAGTGTAGTGTATAACTAGGGAAGCCCGAGGGTGAAATCCAGAGAATAGAGGATTAGTGGGTCATTTCACATATTAGGCTTTCCATTTCTGATTACCTCACTTTTGTTCAGCAGGAGCTAGCACTGTGATTTACAGACAATGAATGATCCATATATATCCACTTGGTTGATCTGTAGGAGGTATTTTTGCTTATGCATTAACAACTTATCTGTGTTTTCTGCCTTAAGAAAATGCTACTGGAAGCTGAGTGTAATAGGGGTTGGGCAACTAAGGTAGATGCAGTATAGTGGATTCAACCTCAAGTTTGCTTGGGTCATGTAACCAGAGTTACTGCTAAGTTGGGAACCGAATTTGATGCTGCTGTTTTGATAGTCTCCAAATGAAAACTACCTCTGAGCAGGAAACCCTGGCTAGTTTTTTCTTGTTTCCCTCAGGAAGGCCTTTGAACATAATAGGTGCTTAGTGCTCACTGAGTTGAACTAAGATTAGAGATAATTTGTAGCGCACACCAAAGACAAGGCAGCATTCAATAAAGGGACTGATTATCATGCAATATACTGAAGAGTAAAGTGAACATAGAAGAAAATTAGCATTGTTTGAAATGTAAAAATTGACTTCTCTAGCAAACTGGATAAGAGCTACTCAGTCTGAGTTTTATCGGGCTGTTGAATTCTGAAAGTGTATGTTTGCATCGTAGGTTGTCTGAACATTTCTGGAATAACTAATAACTAGGTTGAAGACTCACCCAAAGCGGAAAGCTGTGAGCAGAGTTGGTATATAGTTAGTTCTTAGTGTTGTCATAGTTCACCAAGAAAGCCCTTCTATGTTGGGTACAGTTCCTTTTTAGTTTTGCTTATTGTTGGCGTAACATATGTGAACTTGATCTTTCTTGGCAATTCTCTGCAGTTAAGTAGTCCTGGCTTTTGCTCATTCTCTCTTTTCTCTAACGTAATTTTAACTATGTACTGAAATTTACTAAAATGATATGTAAGCACTGCCTTTAATTAATTGTGCTTACAGCTAGCATCTGGAAAGTATAACAGAACATCTGCTTTGCATAGAGCCACCTAAGGATTATTAAAATCTGATATTTTAAGTCGTTTTATATTGTAAGTACCATGTGTTAGCCACACTCAAATACAAATGATTCGAAAAGAAATTAAGCAAAATGGCTGTAGTTCATTACTTTAAAAGAAACAATCAGGACATAAGATTACATTTTATCTTGTTTTTATTTCAATCAGAGGAATTTTTTCTTTTCTTGGTTTGTTTTGGATAGGGTGGGAAAGGTAGAAGAATGGGGCCAGGGGAACTGGGGAGTGTTAAATAAATGTGAATAATCTTCAGAGTAATTCCTATACATTTTTTTATAGGCACTGAATGAAGGAGCATTATCATCTAGTTGAAAACAATTTCTAACCCTTGAGTTACATTTGGGAATATTTGACCCCAGAGTTCCTTTAAGAGTGTACAATTATTAAATGTGTTGCATGACAGTATTTGTTTTACAATGTGTATTTCTGCCTTATACTAGCTTCTCATTCTTATTTGACATATGCTTTTAAAAGTGCAGTTCCAGTAAATGTTAACATTATGTAATTTCTTAATTCTGTTTTGGGCTCATAGCTGTCCATGATGCAAAGAATGAATATTCTTGTTTCTCCTCCCAAGTTATACTATTGACTAGAAACCTTTATTTTACTAGATGTCATATGCACACACACACACACACACACACACACATTTACCCTATATTTATTATGAAAAGCCGCAAAGAATTAAAATATTCCCTGCATCGTCTTTTAGAATCATCCAAAGTAAATAAAGTAGCAATGATATTCTATTAATAAAGGTATTTTGTTAATGAACAAACAGTAATCTAGGGTAATGATTTGACAATTGTTGTACAAAAAGGCCCACATGGATTTGTTGTGAATTTCAAGAAGTTAAAATAAAAGAAATGACTGAGGAGTTTACTTTGCACCATTAGTTTATTCTGTTTCATGGACGTAGGCTAATTTTCGATCCTGTTCATCTAATTTGCAAATATAGATTCCTCAGCAAAAACTCATTTGTCCTAAATAACTAAAGCAGATGGTGTGCAGATAATGGTCAAGGAGTATCATCTTTCTATAGGAAGGAGGTTAATTTTTAGAGCATAGAAACTGTAAATGTGGCAAATAACAATCGCAATAATAATTTGAATAACAGCTGATATTTATGTAGCTCCTCTAATGTGCCAGGCACTCTACTTGATTGGTGTTTCATGCCTCAATCTAAATCCAAGTACAAGCACTATCCCCACTTTATAGGTGAGAAAAAAACAAGCATTAATGAGGTTAAGTGAGTTGCTCAAGGTCACACAACTTGTATGCTGCAATGCATAAGCTGCTCCCGTATTGTAACAAAGAGACATGGCTGAGAGTTATTTTTCTGAACTTTAAAAAATTCATACCCTTTCAGGGGCGCCTGGGTGGCGCAGTCGGTTAAGCGTCCGACTTCAGCCAGGTCACGATCTCGCGGTCCGTGAGTTCGAGCCCCGCGTCAGGCTCTGGGCTGATGGCTCGGAGCCTGGAGCCTGTTTCCGATTCTGTGTCTCCCTCTCTCTCTGCCCCTCCCCCGTTCATGCTCTGTCTCTCTCTGTCCCAAAAATAAATAAAAAACGTTGAAAAAATTAAAAAAAAAAAAAATTCATACCCTTTCAAATAGCAGGCAAAATTCCCATAAGTTAGAAATTTCAGCATGTAACTGAGTTTTACTTCTACTAAAAAGTTTAGTATATATAAGGCTTAGAACAGAAACGAAAGCAAAATTTTAAAAATATGTAAAAACAACCCATATGACCTAGGACATTGGATGTACCTATCCTCTGGTCATTTGCAAAGTGGCTTATTTAAAACTTTTTTCCTAGCTTAAAAACTGTTTTGACATCAGCCAACTTAGTTCACAATGTCATGAGTCTTCTATAGAGATTTAAAATAAAAATAGAGCAGGCCTCACAGATGTAGATACGCCTTTGGATTCCATTCTCTTTAAAAGAGAAGAACCCAATGTGATATCTATATTTTGGCATTTTTGTTTTTGTCACATTTTGAGGAGAAAAAAAGCCATTCAGCTAAAGTTACATTCTAGTTTTTGAAGAGAAATGTTTCAATGAACTTCAGTCATCTTGCCTGGTTAAAGATGTAAGCTGATTTCTGATTCCCAGTGAATTCTTTTCCTGGATTCTGTCTTCTTAGGAAGAAGGAGATGGTGACATTGGAAAAGAAAATGAGCTAGTCCGCAAGAATCCTGCCATCATGGGCTCCGTTGGTGTTAATGAATATTTGGGCTCAGTGACATGTAACGGGGACCTTGAGGAACTGGTTTATGCAAGATAGAAGCTTATGTTTCTCCCACCTAATAGTATGAAGGTAAGTAAGCAGTGTAGGCCTGGCATGGCTACTTAGCTACAGGACTGGACCCAGGCTCCTTCTGTCTTAATGTGCTATCATCTATATCACAGGTGCTATTGCCTTCATCTTTATGGTCCAATATGGTGCTCCAGCATATTTATATTCCAGGAAGCAAAATGGAGAAAGTGGGAGAAAGGTCATACCTCTCCCCTTTAAAGACATACCCTAGAAGTTACACACATCATTTTTCCTCTGAAGAGAAGAAATGGTTAAGAGATGGCTTTAAATGGTGACTCTTGCCTTCTTATTGCTAAATAAAAATAGTGCATAAATGCTTATAAATTTCAAATTACAAAATAAAGTGTTTTTCTCTGAGTTTATCGCTTTAACTTCTTGTAATGGTGGGTGTCTCCAAAGAGAAAGTGTAAATGCTACTACAGTTCAGGATATGGTTGGTAATGGAACTTGGTAAATGAAATGGTACAACATTTATTGAGCCCCTATTATATTTCAGGCGTGTGCTAGGTGATTTTACATATGTTAGCTCATCAGTTCATTGATGTTACCACACAGAGTCTATGTTGATTACCTTTAAAAGATATAATAAAAAAAATATACTTGATATCAAGACTACAATACACATGTTTTTATCTTTCTCCCCTCATACTTCATTTTGCCACCCATAACATTATGAACTTACTGTTTTAACAATTAACATAATTTTAAATGCTAGCATGTTGGACAGCCCATATTTTTTTTCTGGTTTTCATGTTTCTCTCAGCTTCCACTTCTCTTAGGTAGAGCTTCCTAAAATGCAAGTCTCCACTTGAAACTTTCTGATAGTTTTCCATTACCTAAAGGAGAAAACTATTAGTGTGACTTATAATTCCCTCTGCAATCTGGTTTCTACTTCCCTGTCTAACCTTATGTTTATCCCTGAGAGCTTCTTTTCCTCACACCTCACCATACACCTCAGCAAATCTGAGTTCTGTGCAGCGTTGAGAACAAGTCATGCTGTTTTATGCTTTTATTTTTTTGCTTACGCTGATTCTTCTGCCTGGTGGCCTCTCCTTACTGCAGAGACGTAATTGAAAACATACAGTTTGGTAAGATAAAATTTGGTTCAAAATGCCTTTTTGGTGAAAATGACCATCTGCCACTAGTTTTTCAAGTATCAGAAGTACTAGTATCCTGCAAAGCAATTTTGCAATCTATTGTGTTTTTAAGAATTTTTGACTATTCTTTTAAAAAAATTTTTTCAGTTTCTTTTTTTTCTGGGTAAAAAGTTTGAATTTATTTTTTAAATGAAATATAAAGTACATCTTGGCTTTTAAAATACAAAGATTGGGGAGGGAGATGCTAAACCAAAAAATCTCTTTTTTTAAATACCAGGACATTGGGACATGCTATTTATTCTGCTGAAATACTGCCCCGCCCTCTGCACCACTGTCTTTTCCCTATCTTCGCTTGTTCTTGAAGACGGCTTCAAAATCAATGCTATTGAGAAGATTCCCTGGAGAGCCTCAAGTTAGATTTGGCTTTGTGAATACATTTTTTTTTTTTTTTTGTAGATGAAGTTTTTCTATCATTCATCACAATTTGCAATGTTATATTTGAAAGTATTTGCAGTATATTAGTTAAGAATACAAGCTCTGGAGCCAGGCTGCATCAGTTCAGACCCCAGCTATGCCACGAAGAGGCTGTAGGACCTTGGCCTGTTACATCACTTCTTGCTCCCTCAGTTTCTTTATGAGTAAAATGGTGCTAAAAATAGTAATGACCTCATAATTAAATGAGAGACTATATTTAAGAACATTGCATATTGCCCTGGCATATCAATTTTTTATCTATTTGGCATTTGTGTTTAATTATGGAATCTTTATCTTTCTCATTATACTGTAAGCTCTGTCAGTAGTGACCATGCCTGCTTGTGAACCAATGTACCCAGCAGATAATAAACATGCTGAACTCATTTGCTGAATGAATAAATGAATGAATGAGCTAATAGTGTGGTAATTTGAAAGAAGTTAATTAGAAGTTTAGGACCAGGTGTGCCTGGGTGGCTTGGTTGGTTAAACATCTGACTCTTGATCTCAGCTCAGGTCTTGATCTGAAGGTCCTGAGTTTAAGCCCTGTATTGGGCTCCACGTTTGGCATAGAGCCTACTTAAAAAAAAAACAAAAACAAAAAACGTTTAGGACCAAAAATATTTTACTCATTTAGTTGTCCCTTTATAATATGTACTTTAAAATCACCCTATAGAACATTTGGAATTTAGGTTTTTGATTTTGACAAAAGGCACTTTGACAAGAATCTTAATTCATTGAAGTGGTGGCTATGACATGATTTGATGTTTAAAACTCCAAAATTGAATTTGTCAGAAAAAGGCATGTCTGTTTTAACAATGTGAAGTTAATTGAGCTTATTTGGACAGTCACTATTATGGTGGTCATATCAGGTTGTTTTTCATTACCCAAAATGCAATGGACATTTTACACTTAAAAAGTAAGGGTGTCTATTCCTAAGGTGAACAAATTAAAAAAAAAAAAACTTTCACATAAAAAAAAAACCCACACAAAAAGGTAGCATTTTACTGGGCCTTCTCTCTTTTTCTGTTCAGTCCAAATGGAAACGATGAAGTCCTGGGTTATGATGCAAACTCATAAGCCAATTCTTAATAAATGCTCAACTTACATTCTCATTGTATTGTTCTTCTAAAAGTAGTTATTTTCACATTAAGTGAAGCTTTATTTTTTTGCATGATATATCTCTTTTAAAATAAACCACATGAAGTTCGAAGCAGTATCACTTTGACAATTTATATTACATCACAAACTGAATTTTATGCCAAATCTGATCTATACACGCTGCAACTATGTTCAGCCAGTATTTGGTCTAGTTTGAATTTAATACCCAACTGGCCTAAATCTGACAGACTTGATTTTATTAATACAAGAAAGTTTGCTCTGTTCTGCATATGTGCCAGAAATAATTGTGGTTCATTGAGAAGACTAAAGGGAAGGTTGCTGAATAAAGCTTTAAGGATTGAAATGAAGGGCCACAGTAACAGGAACTGATACATTAAATGTTACAGATTTTGTACTGATAAGAGGATCTAGTGAAAAAAACATTTTCATGCTCTTTACAAGTTATTATTTAAACAGCAGGCCAAAACTATAAGAAAGTGTGCTGTGCTCATTTGTATTTAGCAGTGTAAAAAAAAATCCATGGATTGGTTTGAATTATCTGAATATCTTACATATGGCAATGCCTGAATTAATTACATAGGGGCTGAATTATCAGATTGGTTTTCATTTTATGGATGTTGCCATGCTTTGCCTTTAGATGAGTGTCATCTGAGTCAGCTTGGGCTGCCATAGACAGCCATAGACAACCATAGATTTTTGCCATAGCCAAAATACCATAGACTGGGTGGCTTAAAGAAGTGAAACTTATTTTCTCACAGTCCTGGAGGCCAGAAGTTTAAGATCAAGGTGCTGGCAAAGTTGCCTCTTCTTGGCTTGCAGGTGCCCACCCTCTTGCTATGTCTTCACATGGTTGGCCCTCTGTGAATGCATGATGTCTTTGGGTGTCCAAATTTCCTCTTCTAATAAGGACACCAGTCAGGGCCCACCTTAATGACCTCATTTTAACCCAATCATCTCTGTAAATGCCTTATCTTCAGATACAGTCACATTCTGAAATACTGGAGGTGAAGGCTTCAAACTATGAATACTATGGGGACACAATTCAACATTTAATACCAGAGATGTTTGTTTCCAAATACTGACATTTTGAATCTCCAGCATGAAAGCTACGGTACAAAATAGCTTTTATAAATATGATCACGAGCACACTCCTAGAATCATGAGCTGTAAGAACACCTTTACCTTCCCATAGCTACTTTTTCTGCACTGTATGTTTGAGATTAGATTAAAGACGCTGTAAGCAGGTATACATTTTTTGCTAAAGTAATACATGGAACTAAAGTAAATAGGGACACGTATCTCCTGAAAATGTTTTGATGATTTTCTTTACTTTCACCCCAACTAGCTTATAAGGGCTCAAGGGGTGAAGTCCACATTTGTCTGCATCCCCAGTAACTAGCACAGTGCCAGACTCAGAGTAGGTAATTAATAAGTATTTATTTATTGGATGAATACATTAATGATTTTTCTAGTAATAGGCAATTATAAATCATAAAACAAAGATAGAATCTTCAAAGTGGTTAATAAGCTATTACAAGTATGGTTTATTGGAGGAAGTTTTATTTTAAGCTTATTAATATATTCATGTTTAAATGATATCACCTGATATGAATCTACAGAAATTAAATTAAATTAAATCTACAGAAATTAAAAAGTGATTAATTTTGGATAGATTTATTTCAACATTTTAAATTATGCCTCGGGGCGCCTGGGTGGCTCACTCGGTTGAGTGTCCGACTTCGGCTCGGGTCATGATCTCATGGTCCGTGAGTTCGAGCCCCATGTCAGGCTCTGTGCCGACAGCTCAGAGCCTGGAGCCTGTTTTGGATTCTGTGTCTCCCTCTCTCTCTGACCCTCCCTCATTCATGCTCTGTCTCTCTGAGTCTCAACAAAATAAATAAACGTTAAAAAAATAATAAATTATGCCTCTAAAATTCTTTCCAGCAAATGACTTGAACAAGTAGATGCTTTTTTTTGAATGGAAATTAGTGCTCCAGATCATTATAAGGATACAGATATAAACGTGGGTGGTAACGGAAGCAATTTTGTAGAATTCTGTGAAGATAAGTTTACCTTTTGACAAGGAAGTTATGAAATAGCAATGGGATTACTCAGGTGTAGGAATAATACACGCTCGGGGAAAAACAAAAGTCTCGGGCAATTTTATGAGCACTTAAAAGTTCAGTAAAAGTATCCTGGGTACAGTCCTCAAGAAGAAATCTAGAATGTAAATGTGACTATGAAATCTCATTTTTAGTTAATGTTCTATATAGAGATTATAGGGTGGACAGAATGGAGCAAAGAAAAATGAAACCCAATGAGCAAGATGTTGACATGTGTTTTTAGAGGTTAGCTCTCCTGGCAAACATATCCATGTCATGGAGGTGGTGTATAAGCCTAGCGAAAGGTCTCCATTCGTTTGCCAGGGCTGCCATAACAAAATACTATGAACTCACTGGATTAAACAACATAAATTTATTTTTCATAGTTCTGGAGGCTGGAAGTTCAAGATCAAGGTGTTAGCAGGTTTGGTTTCTCCTGAAGCCTCTTTTCTTGGCTTGTGGATGGCTGTCTTCCTACTGTGTCCTCATAAAGTCTCTCCTCTGTGCATGTGCTTTTGCCAGTGTCTCTCTGTGTGTCCAAATTTCCTCTTCCTATAAAGACACAAATCACTTAGGTGATTTGTGTCTAGGGTAGGATTAGGCCCACCCAAATGGCTTCATTTTAACCTAAGCCCCTCATTAAAGTGTTTATCCCCAAATATAGTCGTATGCTGAGGTACTAAAGGTTAGGGCTTCAGCATATAAATGTGGGTGTAGGGAGAACAAGTCAGCCCTCAACAACATAGAGACGTAAACAGACCTGTTTGATTTCATGCTTATAAACGACCTCCTCTTTATAGATTGACTTTCCACATACATTTTCTTATTGAGATTAACTGGACTGGTCAAATTTCCTCAAAGCCACTTTTCTGCATATCCATTTTCTCATTGACACTAGGATATACCACAGACACTTCTAACTCAACATGTCCTCACCTTGAGTCATTGATGACTCCTCATAACCTTTACCTCCTTTTGTGTTCTAGCTTTGTTATTGATGCCACCATTCACCTATTCAAACCAGCCTGAAGCTTAAGCTATTGAGTCTTTTTTCTTCATTACCTCCTTTCCTATCATAAATTTGGTTGACTCAGGCTCTATAACCTTTTCCAAATCTGTCCTCTTGCCCATTATCATCTCATTGCTTTGGTTAGGGCTCTTATTTTATCTTGCCTTCATTGCTACAATAACCTCCTTATGATTTTCAATCTATTCAATTCATACTCTATATATGGCCGTCAGAGAATTTCCCCTAAAATGTAAGCATGGCCATTTTGTTTTCTTTAACTTCAATGGCTCCAATTGCTAAAGTTTGGCTCTATTAAGAAGGCTCATTAGGGTGTCTGTGTATCCCTTCAAACCCCTCTCTAGTCTCACCCCAAATACCACTTCTCCAGCCAGAACATGTTCCCTGAGTATGTCACTCATGTTTCCTTCCTTTTAGCTGTGGTCATGCTTTTATCTCTTCCCAGAGTAACCTGTTCTCCCCTGGTTCTTTCTCTCCAAATCATGCTGACTTAGCCAACTCCCATCCATCTGACTTTGTTCCACTCTTACCTTCCCAGGTACCAGAGACTCTTTCTTATCTCCCCTAGAGCATTTACCATCTCTATTCTACCATTTATAAGGCTGCTGCAATTATTTGCTTTTCTGCGTCTTTTTTACTTCCCTGAGAGTCCCTCATGGAAGAAATAGTTTCTTGGCAATCTGTTAATTTTTATAGCTCTAGCTAATATAATGAGATTAGGGATATTGCCCCTGGAGTCTGACTGACTGGGTTTCATTTCATCCTAACATTTCACCTTGAGATGTTAGTTCATCTCTTTAAACTTGCTACAAAGTAGACAAGAAGTACCAGTTATCTCATTATTTGGGCTATTTTTTTTTTATTGACTAAAAAGAGAATGAATACATTTTTTTAGAGAAAGAAATGTATTCTATTTTTTTTTCTGAATGATGTAAATATGTCACCACCAAAAGGCAACAAAATAGAAAACTCTTAGTTGTCTTTCTTGCATATTACAGAAAGCTGGGAAGGGTGTTTGAGGTTATGTGTCAGGATTATGGATGTTTCATTCTTACCATTTTATCATCTTAATTTTACATTGACTTTTCCTCAGCCCTCTTTTTAAAGGAATCATATTAACATACTGTGTAGGGGGAATGAGCAAATTAAACTTCATTGCATTCTCAGGCATATTTGTTGTGAGGATAAGAAAGCATATTCTTAGAGAAAAGCCTAATAACATTATCTACTACTGCAGCCTCTTACCTAGTAGTATTTTATTATTTACTCTTGGAATTATTCCCAGATGTCATTATACCAGCATCATTAACATATCATTAAGCAGATATATAATCTTCACTCTCAGTTTTTTTGGCATCTGGCATGTCTATATTTATTTTAAAAAAAGTATTCAGTGTATTTCATCCATATTTTTTTAAATGTATTTTTAAAGTCTTTGGATTTTTATTAATTTCTTTGTGTTGGAAATACTACCTTTTGTTTCCATAAGCACGGCATGAAGCTAATAATTAAAACATGATGGAAATGGGACATAATAGGCATTTGATACATATTTGTCAGAAGATATTACATATAATTTACCTTTTAAATATTGATGTCATAATCTATAAATCACACATACATGAATAGTTTCAGATTGTTTTTGATGAGGAGGAATTTCAAATCACCAAAGGAAATCAACTGAATTCTCATATCGGTAGTTGAATTTAGATATCAGTATATTGTTCATTTCTGTACTTTGGGTTCATGTTACAGATCATAAATCAGATTTTCTCTAATCCTTTAAGTGTCAAACAATTCTGCGAAAATAAGCCAAATACTTCCCTCTTTTACATAATGGGATGTGACTTCAGATAAATGTTGAAAAAATAGATAGGAAAGAATGTTTCATTAAAGGGAATACAAAGGGGGTTGAACATGTAATATTTTTCATAAATTCACTCATGCTCAGAAAGCAGAACACAGCCAAACAGCAAGACAGAAAACTCTTCATGAGTAATAACAAACACATTGAAAAAAACCCACAAGGCTTGTCCTTTTCCTACCATAATAAAAATGCAGCATTAAAAATAGTACAAGAAAAACAATTCACTCATCAACAAGTGTGATTTTTTAAAATTAAAAATCAACAATGGAATTTCTGTTTATGTGTGTGTTTTAGGCAATCTTATATGAAAAAAATTGATATGTTGGTAATAAAATAACCTCATATCTGCATTAATTTTATTAAAAAATTTTTTTAATGTTTATTTATTTTTGAAGGAGAGAGAGACAGAGTGTGATTGGGGGAGGGGCAGAGAGAGAGACACACACAGAATCTGAAGCAGGCTTCAGGCTCTGAGCTGTCAGCACAGAGCCTGATGCAGGGGTCAAACTCACAAACCAAGAGATCATGACCTGAGCCAAAGTCAGATGCTCAACCGACTGAGCCACCCAGGCGCCCTGCATTAATTTTAAAATGTAAATTTATATATCTTTTTTCTTTTTTAGAAAAAGTTTATTTATTTATTTTAAGAGAGAGAGAGAGAGGAGAGAGGGTGTGCATGCCCACAGTGGGGGGAGGCAGAGGGATGGGAAGAGAGAATCCCAAGCAGGCTCCACACAGTCACTGTCTGACAGCCGTGAGATCATGACCTGAGCCAGAAATCAAGAGTCAGACACTTAGCCAGTCAGTCAGACACCTGAGCCAGCCAGGTGACCCTAAAATTATATGTCTTAAATGATGTATTCATACTCATGACTTTGGATTAAAATCTAGGGCTTAACCTTATATTAAATTAAATACCTAAGCATGCCTTCAGATATTCTATATGTTGATTTGCAAATGCAAAAGCCTACACACAACTGTGCTCTCAGATTTGGCAATTATGTATAGTTGGATTAAAATATTTTGGAAGGAGGATACTAAATTCAGGCCATTATCAAAATTCTATTACATGTTTCACTGTAAGAAATTGAGATGTTAAAAATACTTATGCTTTTGATTTTATCTCATTAAAATAATGCACCATTAAGAAAGATGCACATGGACCAAGAAAAGCTTTGGGGATTTTTTTTCCTCTAATCTAAGAATAGAAAGGAGACAGGCCAGTGACGGACTATAATATGCAGTGAAACATAACTCTTGGCAATATTTCCCAACCAAAGTTCTCTGAGGGGGTAAATACGCATTTGGACTACAGAAATCAGTGTACCTAATTTACTTAGAGTCTTACAAGGCATTTGACAAGGTTCCACACCAAAGATTGATAAAAACAAACAAAATCAGGTTGCCATTGGATTTAAAGAAATATTTGCTTTAAATGTAGAACTGGCTAAAAGACACAAATAAAAGTTAAAGATAATGGGGAATGCTTGTACGTAAATGTGTTCCTCAAATGTCTTTTATGGGGAATAGTAACCGATACGTATATTTGAAAAATAACTTAGAGCAGAAACTGGAATTCAAGGCAAATAGAGGTAAATTGAAGGGAATTTTCTAAAAGAACAAAACAAAGAAATAAACCACCCAAAAATACATGTGAAAGGGAGCATAAGAAAAATAATTTTGACCCATATTCTAAATATTAATAGCTTAAAATTGGCATAATGAAGTCCCTCCTCACCAATCTCTCATGCTGTCACCAGCTACAGAGTTATTTTCTTCCTTCTTTGTCCCCGTCAGAAGTGAGAAGCATTTGGGATATTTTACCTAATTCTCCATTTGCCTTTCTGTTTCTCACTTGAAGGTGAGCTCTTGGAAGAAAGGGATAGCATATGATTCACCTTATGTTTCCAGCACCTTGAAAGGTACACACAACATAATAACAGCACCCATATACAATAAAAGTTCATTAAATGGATTAAAAGAGAACTAGAACTCCATTCTACAGCTTGCTTCACATTGCACAATATTGCATGCAATACCTCTTTATGATGGAAAGTGCTTTTCCTAACAGCTGAATTTGTAAAATAAACTGTTCTTTTCTGTGTGTGTGTGTGTGTGTGTGTGTGTGTGTGTGTGTGTGTGTTTGTGTGTGTTTTAAGTTGTATTTCAGGAATAGCATCTCCTGTTGATTTCAAAGGTTTTGGACATCTAGTCTTTGACACAAAGCTCTAAATAGTGAGTTTTTAAAGGGACAGTTGAGAAAGAGCCCTCTTCTGCTTACTACTCAGCTGGCCAGAAGTAGGAGGGAAAGGCAAATCTGTAGGCAGAAGAGAGGATCCCAGTGGCCCTACCTTCTCCTCTCCAGGGTCCACTGCAAAAGGGAAGAGGAAAGAAGGAAACTGGAAAGGCACCATGAAATCTAGGAGCACTCAACTTGATTATTTTTCACCCAGTCACAAACTTAATGTGAATATAATGACCTAAAACTAAACTTGAAACTAAGCAGGCAATGATCACTTAAGAAACAATATCAAATGATTAACTTTGTTTTATTTCACTTTATTATATTTTATTTTATGTTTTTATTTTAATTCCAGTTAGTTAACACATAGTGTTATATTAGTTACAGGTGTACCTTTGTTTATTTTAAAACTCTTTCTGACTGTAAACTCTTTGTGGACAAAAATTTTGTTTGCCTTACTTGCTACCTGCCTTAATCTTTGCAGACTTCTGGAAGCTGGCCTCACTTCCTGGTCATATCTGAGTGGCCTAAATGTGGACACCTGCCCTGGCTGTACTAAAAATGTTGTCTTTCAAGGATTCCAAATGAGCGAGACACAAAGACTGGAAAAGTGGATACTGAATCACATTCCCTAGGAAGGAAAATCTACAAACTCCAGCAGTTGGAATAGCAAGAGTATTCTCAATTCCTGCTCTCATTTTCTGTTGTCTTGCAATGCCTGCTGGCTTGTATGTCTGCATAGGCTGCAGAAGATATGCCCTCATACACTCGGTTCTTGTTCCCAAACCACCCTAGTGCTCCTGGGTCCTTAGAAAAAAATTCCCACCTGTCCCCAGGGTTTTAGGGAAATAACCCAAAAGGGCCCTGAGAGAGCAAAGTAGAACTATTCTCCTTACAGATGCACCACCAAGGTTGCAGAAGAGTCAGTTTCAAAATCTACTAGGCACAGAAAGAGCTCGCAGCCTCTGTCCTCCCTCACCAGGAAATCCTAACTTGATAAAAATAAGTTACTCAGGTTTATGAGGATTCCAACTTACAGGTGTCTTGTCTTCATTGGAAAAAAGGTAAAGAAGGACAATGAATGAACCAAATACCAGAAACAGAGCAAAGAAACAATTGGTGCCAATTACCTGTTCTAGATCCTCAGGCATACATGTTGAAAAATCTATTATTTTGTAACATATGGGGTGTAATAGTTTTGCTCAGGCTCTTGTTTTGCTCTAGCTAAAACTGTGTAGCCTATCAGATTGAATAAAAAATAGAACCATTTTCAAGTCAATATAGCTAACTAAATGAAGTTCCTTTCAGGTGCAGAAACCTCCTAGTGATAGCATCACATGCATTTTAAAGTGGCTCTTTTAGAGACTCGGTGTGCTTAAGCCATTCAATGGCTGCTGGGCTTGGGGGATCTGAGCTAGGAAACACCTAGTGCAAACAAGACTTTCATTAGGCTAAGTTCTGCTTTTTACCTTCAGAGGGGAATGTGTTAATCTTGCTCTTTACTGAGTGGAATATTTAATCAGCATTTTTATAAGGAGTGGAATTTCCATAAGTTAGAAACATGGTCTCCAGTAAGTACATGGTCTAAATCCCCATCTCTATTCTTACACATGCTCTTGACCATAATGCTTCACTTTCAAGTATTTCAGCACCATAAATGGTTTGCATAGCCCTGTGGGTCATCAGATCTCTTAATTTACTGAAAGCCTGAGTGCATTTAATAATTGCTGGGCACTCAAAGCCAAAGCTAGTCATCATTGGTTATTTACTTCTCTTTTCCTCTACAAAAAGGGAGAGAGCCAAATTCCCATAGCTGTCCCAATCTTCTCCCTCCCAAATGGAGAGAGAGAAA
This sequence comes from Panthera uncia, assembly GCF_023721935.1. NCBI lineage: Eukaryota > Metazoa > Chordata > Mammalia > Carnivora > Felidae > Panthera > Panthera uncia. The sequence continues at coordinate 30,278,682 of NC_064812.1, forward strand.
GTTTCTGCCAAAGCAGATTGTGTGCAGCTCTCCCTGCTTTGAAGCTGCCAGTTTTCCTAAGTACAGAATCAGGACTAATACATCATCCTTGAACTTTAAATTTCTAATGTGCCCCGACATTTGGAATAGTTTAGGATCCAAAGGGATAAGAAAGCTGTAGATTCTCCTTGTTTAATCATTTATCCTTTGTTTTCAATCTCCTTTTGCAGCTCAGGACAGCTTACTGGTGTCAGTCTACCTGAGGGACCAAAGGGAGAAACCTAGGGTGGTCTTCCAGTGATTTGGAGGAAGGGCAGGTATATATGTGTTGAGACCATCATACAATTAAGGAATTTTTTCAACTATCAGGAAAAAGGGAATCGTGATTAATTTAATTTTTTTCAAGTGGAAATACAGGGAATTGGGTGAAATTTTGACAGATCAAAAGGAATGAAATGCCTAAGGTATGAGACCATAGGTAATAGCACCTCTATTTTCTAGTTTTCATTTCTCACAAGCTATTTTCCTCCCATTCAGCTTCTGCTTAATTCTTGAATTGAACACTAGCATTTTTAGCATTTCGTGTAACAAGGACCACAGGTTCTAATCACAGCACTAAAAATCACTGAGAATTAATAGAATCGCAGCTGTGTCTACACGTTGCCAAATATCAGTACCGATCTTAGGGAGAAAGGAGAAAAAACATGCAAAAAGCAATAGAAACTTTGCTTTGGAAAGTCTCAAGTAGCTTTTTCAGCTGGAAGGATATCTGAGATGCAAATGCCTTAGTAAAACTAATCAGTCACCTAGATACTAAGGATGAGCTTCAAGATACTCCCACTGTGTGTTAAAAATACAGCTAATGATCCAGGAACAACAATTATCTTTTTGTGCTATTAAAAAAAAGCTGCTATCATTTTGTTAACACCACTATGAATTGCTTAGGCCACCCAGAAGTAAGACCTTCCAATCACTCCATTCTGTGAACTCCCCTAAGATAAGGACAGATTTGTTTTATCAGTCAGTTAACTTTCTGAGCACTGACAACAACAACAAAAAATGTAACTCACCACATTAAGATGTCATTACAGTAGTTGTTTTGCAAAAGTAAATACATATTAAAACCTAAATGATTAAGACATTTCAATGGAAAGTAATTATGTCTCATATATTTCTTTTCCTATGTTAGGAAATATTTTTGACATAAATATAGCTTGGAGTTAGTCTATGAATTCTATTCCTACAGGTAATATGGAAGAGAGGGTGCTCAAAGTTGTGCCCATATTCCTTGACTTTTCTCTCTACCCCTCTGACTCATCTCAACCAAAGAAAATCCAAGTTTTGCATGTGTGTATGACTAATCATAATGTTGATCTTATGATTTTATAGCCAGAGAGATCTTTAGTGTGAGCTTTGGAGCCAGGCTACTCGATTTGAATCCTGCTTCAGGCACTTAGAATAGATCTATAACCTTGGGCCAGGCAACCTCTGTTGCCTCCATTTACTCCTCTGTAAGAGGGGGATCGTAATAGTACCTACCTCACAAGATGGGTTTCAAGAAGTAGATGAATTAATCCATAACTGCACTCAGAACACATTGAAACTGGCCCAGAGAGAGCACTAGACCAATAGTTCTTGGTTTTAGCTAAATGTGTTATTTCATAGTGGAGAAAACCAAAAACTGAAGTTAATTCTACTGAAGCTCATCTTGGAATTTGTTTTGTTTTGCCCCTTTATCTTGTCAATGATTTGTGGTCTGTTAAGTTTTCCCCTAGCTATCCTAATGTCAATCCTTGTCAATGTGCCCTTGAAAGATGCATATACCCAGAGCCCTGAAAATAGCATATTTCCATACAGCTTTTTCTCTAAACTGTGACAGTTTCCACCTTAGCTATTACATGTGGTCAAAACACATCTTGTAAATTCATCACTTGGGGGTGACTAATTCCATATTTGCATCCATTTCATAATCATACACAGGATCACTGCTTACAATAGAGTCTAATTTCTCTTTTTTAATTTTTAATACATTTATCACCCTGCTCTACCAATCTCATTATCCTTTTTAAAAAAAGTCTAATCCTGTTAAAATTGTTTGGAAAGATTCTATATTACTTTGCAAATCTTTAGGTTAATAAAGTATAACTCATGTCAGTAATGTTATCATTAAAGTGTAGTGTTGATTTTGATTCTTATTTTGTTATTTTTCTCTGTATTGTTATAAATTTCCCCTCCTGTTATATAGGTAAAAAACTTGGAAATCTGGTGTTTTTTTCTCCTGCTTCTCTATCCCACATCTCTACAAAGAGTTGAGTAAACTTTGCAAGTGCTGGTTACTTACGGAAACAAAAGTGCTTGTTACAATTCAGTAACTGGGGTGGAGCAGGCACTTTTAATCTGAGCACAGCAATTTACAAGACAGAGTGCAGTTCCAAGAACCTTACATAAGCTCCCAAGAACCCAGGCTACACTGTCAGACACCTATCATTAAACTGCCTCCTGCCAAAGGATGGCTGTGGCCCTGTCACCCTGGTCAGCCCCGCAAGTCTCATTCACACCCTTTTTAATTGGCAGGCTCCCACTCTGGGCACCTCCATGGCCCTTGAAGCATTTTTTTTTCAGACAGATAACTTGACACTGCAAATTTGGCTGAGAGCCTGCTGGTGTGGGATGTCTTTACATCCACCCTCAGTGGTCACCTCAGTTTATATCCTTGAAATTCCAGCCTAAACATTTTGCAAATTACATTCCAGGGTAGAAAGATGTGGTCGCCTCAGAGGGATGGCTGGCCCCTTCACCTGTTCAAAGTAGGAAGATCTGATAGCTGGGAAAAGAAGGGGTGAAAAGGTGTTTTCTCCATGGACAGGAAGAAGGGACGAGAAGACTATCATCATTATATCAGCTTTTCAGGACGGGAGGAAGCCTAGAGTGTGTGGCGTTTTGTTTCCGACACGAATGAGGCAGCGGGCTCGGGAAACCTGATAACAGCTGTTGTGACCTTGGGGTCTGGAAACGGTTTCACTGATTGAAGTCATATAAGTTCAGCTAAATTTGAATGTGCTGTAAATATTTATCTGGCAGCCTGACATACAGTTGTTCCTGAAATTATGGGGCAGAGTCTTATCTTTCCTAGCATATAATTTTTGAAATGCTCTTCTGGATGGTGTTTAAGATTATAAATATAACTGAGTTATTGTTTTGTGCTCGGCTTTTCTCAGGCTTTGAGCCTGGTTAAAAGAAAAGAGGGTGTTTTCTGGCAACTCTGTTTTCCTAAATATATTGGAGACTGCAAGGAAAATCTGCTTAGAGACTAAGCCTTGGTGAAACATAAACAGTCTGCTTCAGCTGCAGCAATATATTTTCCCTCTCACATTTCCAGAGATGCTGGTATACAAGACCTCAGATCCAATAAGTATTTTATGTGAGAAATTGTTAATACGCAACATTCTTTTCCAGTGAGTTATTGAGTTGTAGTCTTCAAATGAGGCAGGCGACAAGCTAGTCTTGAATGAACTCATCCTTTTTTGCTTTAAAAGCTACTCTGAGCCAGCCCCACCCTGAGACACTGGGCATAAGAAACAGCAGGAACACAAACAGACCAGAGCCAGTCCCTTGATGGGTCCTCCCTCACATGGACCCGTCATCTCCCATTGACTTATATAGCACTTCACCCAGGAGGGTGTTGCCCTTTGAAGAGAACATGTGAGTAGTCAGAAGCAGGCCAGGATGAAAGGAGGGATAAGAATGAAACTGTCCAGGATTTAATCAGACCAAAACTGATGTGCAACCACTGTTGATGGTGTTCCATTGATTATAAGAGCCCATTTAATAATCTAATTTTTCTAACATCTCCAGACATTTTTACCAGCTGAGACAACTTCTAGGTTTATAGAATTCCCAGTTTGATTTAGATTTACCATTGAAGAACTTGACCATGTACTCCAAGAAGATAGTCAACCCTGTGGCCAGCTAATACATATGCAAAATTGCAGCATTGAGAGAGATCCTATAGCTCTGCTACATAATTAACAAAATCTTTTTCATGCAGTTGATTCCTTTTGCAGTGCTTATACTCAACAATCATTTATTATAGATGTATGAGACATCAAGGTCTAAACTACTTCTGGTGATATAAAGGTGAACCAGCCATAGACCTTACTTCCAGATACTTCACAATCATGTAGAGGAAGGAAGGTGAGAAGAGTTTCCAATCTAAGTATGATATAATTTCATAAGTAGTATGTTAGTGAAATGTGTTTGAGACAGGACCCAGTAGTAATCTCATCAAATGCCTTGGTGGAAGTAGGAGTAGCCAGAAATTTTAATCTTATTATGGAGTTATTTTTGGCAAGATGGGGGTGTTGTGCAATAGACTGTCTAAAATAACACATTTCCATTTAGGGTCTTTTATTCTGTTTGCTTTAAGATTGAATGAAAGTGTTTACTATTTCAAACCCAAGCCAAATTTACATCACACATATAAGCAGACATTATAGCATAAGGTGGAGAGGGCTGATATATGACATGTATTTTTACAGTCCCGTCCATGCCCACTGCAGATAGTCAATTCAACCATGGCTCTCTTTCTGAAAAATTTAGCTTCAGACTTCTTACTCTACATATCCTTCAAACAGTTACTAATAATCAATCCTAGTGGGCATACTTAATGAAACTTATTTTATCATCTCAGGTGTATATATTCTCAGATTCTATGGTGGAGACATTATTTACTAACTAGTAATTTTTGACAGTAGACTTATGTTTTCTGCCTTTTGCCAACTTTATTTTTCAAGGATTTCAATTTTATCATTAGAAAATATCCCAAATAACTAAAAAATAGGTAAGAAATGTATAGATTATCAATGAAACAGTTCTATATTTCCACAAAACCTACTTGGGGTTAATTCTATCTCTTTGAGGTTAGATTACACCATTGAGGAGCTCAAAAAAGTCCATAATGACCCAAAACCATAGTGTTTGTAAGTGTAAATTTTAAATATAATAATAATAGGGGCGCCTGGGTGGCTCAGTCGGTTAGGCGTCCAACTTCGGCTCAGGTCATGATCTCGCACTTCGTGAGTTCGAGCCCCGCGTCGGGCTCTGTGCTGACAGCTCAGAGCCTGGAGCCTGTTTCAGATTCTGTGTCTCCCTCTCTCTCTGACCCTCCCCCATTCATGCTCTGTCTCTCCCTGTCTCAAAAATAATTAAATACACGTTAAAAAAATTAAAATATAATAATAATAATAATAGAAGAAGAAGAAGAAGAAGAAGAAGAAGAAGAAGAAAAGAAGAGGAAAAAGGCAGCAGAGGGGAAGAGGAAGGACTCATGGAATTTAAACATTTCCAGATATATTATTATAGAATCAGTTCAGATTGTATGCAAGTTTCAATTGCTGGGTTAAGTCATCATTTTAATTTATTTACAAAATAATGTGAGCATATATAATGCTTCTGCAAACCCTAATGCGCCTGTTCTAATCAGGGTAGCAAAAGTTATGCTGCGGTAATTAACAACTCCAAATTTCAGTGGCTTAAATAGCAGTTTTCTTCTTTAACATGAAAATTCTCTGCAGATCTTGGTCATTCTATGGGGTAGCTGTACTCCCTGTGGTGGTTCAACATTCTTACCTCCATAACAGCATACACATCCATGACAGCCTCAGTAAAGGAGGAGAGAGGCAGAGAGTAGAGAAGTGGAAATTAAATGGCTTTACCTGGAAAGAATATACATCACTTCAGATTTCAAGGTATACTACAAAGTTGCAGTGATCAAAACAGTATGATATTGGTACAAAAATAAGATACATAGATTAATGGGACTGCATAAACAGCCCAGAAATAAACCCATGCTTATGTGATCAATTAATGTATGACAAAGGAGGCAAGAATATACATTGGGGAAAAGACAATCTCTTCAACAAATCGTGCTGGGAAAACTGGTCAGCTACATGCAAAAAATGAAACTGGACCACTTTCTTACATGAAAAACAAAAATAAACTCACAATGGATTAAAGACCTAAATGTGAGACCTGAAACTACAAAACTCCTAGAAGAAAACATAGGCAATAATTTCTTTGACATTGGCCATAGAAACATTTTTCCTAGGTATGTCTCTTCAGGCAAGGGAAGCAAAAGCAAAATTAAACAATTGGTACTACACCATAATAAAAAGCTTTTGTACAGCAAAGGAAACTGTCAACAAACAGACAAGGAAATCTACTGAATTGCAGAAGATATTTGCAAATGATACATCTGAAAAAGTATTCATATACAAAATATATAAAGAACTTCTACAACTCAACACAAAAAAACAAATAATCTGATTAAAAAATGGGCAGAGGACCTGAATAAACATTTTCCCAAAGAAGACAAACAAATGGTCAACAGACACATAAAAATATGCTCAACATCACGAATCATCAGGGAAATGCAAATCAAACCACAATGAGATATCACTTTACACCTGTCAGAATGGTTAGAATCAAAAAGACAGAAAATAGCAAGTGTTGGTGAAAATGTGGAGAGAAAGGAACTCATAGACGTTGTTGGGGGGAATTAAAATTGTTACAGCCACTGTGAAAAACAGTATGGAGTTCCCTGAAAAAAATTAAGAGTAGAATTACCATATGATTTGGTAATTCCACTACTGAGTATCTACCCAAAGAAAATAAAAACAATAATTTAAAATGATTTATGCACCCCTATGATTATTGCAGCCTTATTTGCAATAGCCAAGATATAGAAGGAACCCAAGTGTCCATCAATAGATGGATAAAGAAGAAGTGATATCACACACACACACACACACACACACACACACACATATATATAACAGAATATTACTCAACCATAAAATAGAATGAGATCTCGCCATTTGCAACAGCATGGACTCAGAGAGTATTACACTAACTAGAATAATCCAGACAGAGAAAGACATATACCATATGACTTTACTCACCTGTGGAATTTAAGAAACAAAACAAATGAACAAAGAAAAAAAGAGACAAAATTTTAAATCTGTGGTTGTCAGAGCAGAGGTGAGTGGGGAGATGGGTGAAACAGATAAAGGAAATTAAGAGTACACATATCCTATGAGCACTGAGTCATATATAGAACTTTAGAATCATTGTATTGGATACCTGAAACTAATATAACACTGCATGTTAATTATGTTTCAATAAAAAACCAGTGGGAGGCAGTTCTGAACAGAACTGTTGTGTGGGTAACTAATGGGTGGAGTCAAGGCCATATGACCCTCTGTGCAAAGGTGTATGGGAAAATGAATTCAATTTTTTTCTCTTATAAGAGATGTCAAAAAATGTCAAAAAGTCAAAAAATGCTAATTGTCACCAACACAACAATTCTCCATCACGATAATTTTCCTTGAGGGTACTACTCTGTTAGCATTAATTCTGTAGTTTACATTAGAGTTCAACTTTTGTGTGTATAATCTATGGGTTTGAGAAAATGTGCAATGGCATGTTCCAGCACTGGAGTATCATATGGAAAATTTCCATCATTATAGTATCATACCCTGAAAATCTTCTGTGCATCACCTATTCATCACTTCCCCCCTCACTCCATCTCCTGGAACCACTGATCTTTATTGTCTCCATAGTTTTGTCTTTTCCAGAATGTCTTATAGTTGGAATCATTTAGTATGTAGCCTTCTCAGATTGGCTTCTTTTATTAAATTATTGTCATGACTTGATAGCTTTTTTCTTTTTAGTGCTGAATAATATTTCATTGTCTGGATTGTATCACAGTTTATTTATCCACTCCCTTACTGAAGGACATCTTAATTACTTTCAAGTCTTGGCAGTTATGAAGGAATGTGTTATAAACATCTGTATGCAAGTTTTTGTGTGGTCCACTAGACTCTTAATACCTCAAATAGGAACAAAATCTTCCTTTTGTTCTTTTATTCAATACACTAACTAGGATTTTATGTGGAATTCCTAGTCCATAGTCCATGTAGACACTCAAAAATACTTGGTGAGTGGATATTTGCAAATAAATCAGTAAGGGTAAATGGACCAATGTATAAGTTCCATTGTTTTAATTCCAACAATAACTGACCTTTTTTAAAGCTTTTTTAAAAATGTTTATTTAATTTTGAGAGAGATAGAGTGCAAGCTGCAGGGGGTCAGAGAGAGAGAGGGAGACACAGAACTTGAAGCAGGCTCCAGGCTCTGAGCTGTCAGCACAGAGCCTGGTGTGGGGCTCAAACTCACAAACCACGAGATCATGGCCTGAGCTGAAGTCGGAGGCTTAACCAACTGAGCCACCCAGGCACCTCACACAATAATGGACTCTTACTGAGTACTTGTTTTATTCCAAGTACTATACTAAGTGCTTTATCTGTCTTATCTCCTTTTAACTTACACAAGCCTATTAAGCATATAATTCTATTACTCCAATTTTACATGTGATGAAATTGGGGCATAGAGAGGGTAAACAGCTTGCCCAAGATTATGCCCTTGACTAATAGCTAATTCAGGATTTAAACCGTAAGCAGAGTGAACTCCAGAATTTAACCACCACCTCATACTGCATACACGTCTACCTTAATAATAACTCGGACAGACTGTCAAAAAGAAAGTCCCCAAGATTTAGGAAGAAAAACTGATAAAAAATAATTTGCCTTAGAAAAGAAAAGCTGGTTTGTGGGTTAATGGAAGTATATCCATTATATTAACTAATATTGCACATCTTTTATAAGCCAACACTGAAGGACCGTCTGTGACACAATGAAGGAGGGTTGGGGGCAAGCTTTAACTTTAGTATCATTTCACAATGCAACATCGAAATTCCTAGGGGCAAAGACACCGAATATGGGTAAATTAATAATTCAATTTCACTATCCTCCTCCTTATTCTCCTTTCTTCTCTTCTTCTTCTTATCCTCCCACTTCTTCCTCTTCTTGAAACATAAGTTCACTAATGAGAGAAAGATTGATTTCATTTATATTGATTAAAAACACATTAAGCAATGCATTGCCTTAAATCAGACTATTAGAAACATAGACAATTTATAACACAATACTGGAGCAGGGGAAAATATAAACATGGATTTTGACTTAAGCAGGGATGAAAGAAAGCTAGATTAAAAAAACCCATAAAGCTTTAATTTAAAAAGTATATACTATTTAAAAAAGTATATACCAGAGATTTAAAGATTAGTATATATAGGTATAAGTTGACTCCACCAATGGAGGTTCCTATATGAACTTGCAATAAAGTTATTATTAGTGGTAGTTGAAGAAACAGTCTAAATTGTGCCTTATATCAATCTCTTTATTAAGAGGGTGCTATTTAAGCCAATACTTAACATTCAATGTGGTGAGAGTTATTTGACAATTTATTATAAGACTACAAGTTTGGTTATGTCATTTAAATGTGTCAAACTTTGATTTAAAAGCATTCTCAATCCCCTCTTGCAGTGATAAGCTACTAGAAAATTTATGATAGTTTATGGGAACTTCAAAGATTTTCACTGAGTTAATCACAATTAAAATTCATCACCTCACAGATATACAGAAAACATATATGAGCATATAAAAATTACTGATAGTTGTATATAGTTTCCTATTAAGAGAACTCCACATTTATCAGAATCATTATTTGTCTGTAACACATTTATTTTAATTTGGAGCTATTTGATGAGAAATTTTGGTTATTTTTGATGTGGAATTAGTGCTTTCACCTTTGGAATCTAAATAGAACATCTAATAGCTATTAAAAATGTTCATAAATGTCAATTGATAAATTATATAAGCTAGAATATTTTTGAAGGGAACTGGAAGATGAGTTGAAGCATTCCTTGGTTGTCAAGCCCTCTGAGGTCAAACACTAATGTGAACACTTTTATTGTGAATGCCTGGGCACATCACTTAACCTTACTGTGTTTCTATTTTCTTATCTACACAATGAGGCTAATAATACTGATTGACCTCATAACATTTAATTAGGCCATTGGAAAGCTCTTTGAAAATGCTAAGTATCATTTGTTGGCACTTAGCTTCATGAAAGGTTCATGTTTTTAACACACTGTGGTTTGAGGATGTGTTGGTACAATTCCTGCCAACTTCTTGTTTCTCTGCCATATCTTCACTGAGCTCTCTTTGAAGTCAATGGGAATTAGGGTGATTGAAGGCACTTAAAGGAGGCTGTAGGAATGAGAGAGTGTTCTCTGGCATGTTTAGAACTTTTTCCTTATATAAAAAAATACCATGCTTCTCATTGGAAAAGGAGTTTGATGACTTCTCAGTGGTTTGTGGGTGGGTAAATTCATGATTCTTCATGGAGCTTAAGCCCTAGAGGAAGATATTTTTTGGCAAAGACAATGAAAAAGTTTAAATTGTTTGAAAAAAAATTAACACACCCACTTTTAGAGAACATAAAGAATATAGCAGGCTCCTCTAGGGGAGGATTATATCTTTTATTTTCTGTACAGAGCAAATAGTCACTACCCAATATATGCTTGCTAAATAAATGCATGATAAATGGGCAGAAGTTACTCTGACAGTTGCATAGTACATGATAATTATCATATTATATAACATTAACACAACATCTAGAATATATTTTTGTTACCACTTTTTATCTCCTTTTATGTGTTTTTCCTCTTATATTATAGCATTAACCAGAATGCTTGTGGCAACATTTACAGAAATGTGTTGTATTACATACTTCTATTCAAAGTTTTTTTCAAAAAAAGGAGAGACTGCCATCATATTATAAAAATTTCATATATTTGGAAAATCACCATACTCATGTTTCCCATTCTAGACTATTTTCACAGTCTTCTAGATGGTGTCTTTGTTTCTAATCTTTTCCCAGATCCATTTTATAATCCACCACCAAAAGAATCTTTCTCAAATATTGCTTTCATTATGCCACACATTTCAAAAGTTTTAAATGGCTTCCTGTTTCTTTTATGTCATGCCAATCTCCAAAAGTGTGATTTTAAAGCTTCTGTTGTAGCCTAAATTATATCCCTGAAAATTTCATGTTGATGTCCTTAACCCCCAGAACCTCAGAATGCGACTGTATTTAGACATAGGGTTTTTAAAAAGATAATTAAGTTAAAATGAGGTCATTGGGATGGACCCTAATCTGATAAGATTGTGTCCTTCTATGAGAAAATTTGGATACGGACATGCACAGAGGGAAGACCATTCATAAACAGAGGAAGAGGACAGCCATCTATAATCCAAGGAGAGAGGCCTCTGAAAAAACTAACCTTGCTGACACCTTGATCTTAGACTTGTAGTCTCCAGAACTGTGAGAAAACAGTTTTGTGGTATTTTGTTATGGCAGCCCTAGTAAACTAATGTAACGCCCATAACGTAGAACTCCACATAGTTTTACAACATTTCTCTCTAAAGATAACTTGGGTTTTAGTCATCTGGCTAAATCAAAACCACTATTTTCTTGTAATCGCAATTTCTCTTTTCTCTGTTTCATTATCTCATTACAAAAGCTCCCATGATTCCCCACAGTTCAAAAGGAAGAACACTGAGCAAGAGAGAGAGACTTCTTTTACTGATCTCAAGATTTGGACATGTCATGTTCCCCTCCAAAATGAGGATAATTATACCACTTCAAAGGCCTATAGGTTTTGGGAGGATCAGATAAGATGATGCATGATGGACACATTTGCAAAATGGGGAAAGTCAACTTCTTGCTTTCCAAATTCTGTTCAGCTGCAAGTCAAAGATCTTCAGTCTTAAACCTACATGCTCAACTATGCTCTCCTTAATTTAGAGCCCGAGTTTAAGAAACCCTACCAGCGGGTAGAACATGGAGTTAGTTTTGTGACTAAAGCTCTCTATCTAATGGCTCAGGGTAAACTCCTTGGGCATTTGCATCTCCTCTTTAGAGTTTCTTACAATCATAGTCCAATCTTTATTGTTTGGCTTCAGCCTTATTTTTTATTTTATATTCAACGTCATTGTTAGAAATTCAAACCTGCTCCAAACAACAATCCTACTTGATTTAGGGCATTCCCTGGTACCCTATTCAATACTTGCTAGCCCCTACCCCCAGGGGGCTAGAACCTGTCCTTGGATGTTCACCAAGTGTGAGGACTCTGCTTTAAATTGGAGGTCTATCCTCATCATGACAGCCCCTGACATGGTTCTACCTTTTGATGATGCTATGGACTTCTGATTATGCTATGGACTGAATGTCTGTATTCCCTCTAAATTCAGATGCTGTGGCCCTAATGTGATGGCATATGGAGATGGGTCCTTTGGGAGGTAATTAGATCATGAAAATAGAGACCCCCATAATGGGATTAGTCCTTATAAGAAGAAGAAGAGAAGGGCGCTTGGGTGGCACAGTCGGTTAAGAAGAAGAAGAGAGCTAGTTCTCTTTTTTTCTCAACCAAGTGGGACACAACAAAAGGAGGTGGCCATGCAATCCAGGAAGAGGGCCTTTACCAAGAACCCAACCATACTGTCATTCTGATCTAGGACTTTTAGTTTCCAAAAATGTGAAGAATAAATGTTAATTGTTTAAGCCATCCAGTTTATGGTATTCTGTTATAGCAGCCCAGATTGACTAAGACACTTGCCATCATAAAATCAGATGTCTTATGTCTGAATGCCAGCCTGAATCAACACACTTAGGTATTATAATTTAGACCTTGAACCTACCCCTCCAGGCTAGCCCCACAGCTAACTAGGCCCTTTGTACTTGTTCTGCCCCATCCACTTACTGCTCTTGCCCTAATAATGTGTTCCATGGCAACAAATGTCAATACAGCTCATTGTATGGTCCATGCAAAGAGAAGAAATTCTTATCTTATTATGGAAACTAAAAGGTAAGTTCAATTCCTGTTTTTTCTAAGAAGTAATCTCTGATTACTTTCTCATAAATACTTTTTATCTTTGAACTCTTTTTAAAGTATTTTCAGTCTATATTACAAAATTCAGTCCTTAAATATTCAATTGATCACATACTCCTTTTGTGAAATTTTTTGTGTGAATTAATTTTTTTTGACAACTAGATTATGAAGTCTTAATGACATATTTTTATTGGTCATATACTCTGAGTGTAACAAAATATAAAACATCAAATGAGTTTCAAAATTTTAAAAATTTAATTATTTTTCTTGCCTGGTGTCTTTTTTTTCTTTTCTTTTCTTTTTATGAACACAAATTTAACTTTAGGGTATGCAAGTACATTTTGTCATATCCTTTTTAGGATGTTTTTGATAGTGATGAGTTTAAAGTTTAATGTAATTATTTTGTCAATTGTTTTCATATTTCCATAAATTCAGTTGAATATTTAAATGCATTTTCTTTCTTATGTTTTATTACTTTAATTCTTCAATTTACACAGTGCATTATTAAATTTGCAAATGCATGCACACACTGAATACACATAGGAAGAGATCAGCAGGAGACATCAAAATGTTAATACGATTATGTGAACATGTCTGGAGTGTGATTACTCTGTTTTCTTTCTATCTTTCTATATATAATTTTATTTCTTTAATGTGCAATTCTTCTCTTGCAATTAAAAAAAATGAAGAAGTGGCTAAGAAAAGAAAATTTGCAATCATCTATTTCTGTGCTTTCATATATTGTTACACTCAAAATGTTTTTCCTGAGTTTGTAATTTACTGATCTCTCTGTATCTATTTTTTTCTTATATCTTTACTAACTTTTCTTAAAGTAGACCAAGATAAGTGTCATGATTAAGTAAATGTGAGGCTGAAAAAATAGAGACCCTAAATTAAAAGACCCTAAACCTTCTGTTTTAATCTGAATAGATTATACTGTGGTAAAAGAAAAAAAATTTACATGAAGTGTTTTGTGATAAAGCTTTTTGCTGGCTCACATTACATGTCCATCTTGAGTCAGCAGGGGACTCAAAACATCACAGCCACTCAGGGGCCTGGATTGACAGAGACACCACCATCTCAAACTTTGTGAATCACGTTGCTGAAATAGAAGAGCTCAGAAGGATATCTTACCAGCTGTTAAATACTCCGCAGGGAAGTGACACAGTTTACTTGTATTCACAACTCATTGGCCAGAGCTAGTCACATGGTCCCAAAACACATGTAAAAGAGAGTGCAATCTTACTATAAGCCACAAGGCAGAGAGAGAAACATTTGGTGAGCGGCACTAATAATTGTTTGCCTGAAATCATTTTAAGATTTAGCTAAAACTATTTCTAGGGTAAATTTTCAAATATTATGAATTATATTGTGACTTAAAGGAAATAAGAGTTAAATTTTCACTTAAAACATTTGCATTTTCCTTTGTGTTAGAAAAAAAAAGGATATATTGAATGTCTTCGAGTTAAAATCATATTAAAATAAAACTAGAGACATAATTACTTGTGGAAATCATACCTTATAAGCCAGGATTGTTAGATTTTCTTTTTACTGAAAATGAAAAGGTGATTAGGGACATCTTGTTAGCAATTATTTTCTTTTTTTTTTTTTCACATTTATTCATTTTTGAAAGAGGCAGACAGAGTGTGAGCAGGGAAGGGGCAGAGAGAGAGGAGACACACAGAATTCAAAGCAGGCTCCAGGCTCCGAGCTGTCAGCACAGAGCCCAATGTGGGGCTTGAACTCAAGGACTCTGAGACCAAAGTCAGACGCTTAACCCACTGAGCCACCCAGCCACCCCAGCAATTATTTTCAATTTTTAATTTTGTTAACTAATTTAAATAATTGGAGAAAAATGGGTCTAAAAGAAAAACTGATTGTTTTTATGCACGTCACTTGATAGACAAAACAAGGATATTATAAAACATTTAAATTTTTGGACAGAAATTGTGATAGAATATCCTTATATTTCCCATAGGAGTACTCAGTAATTTAAAGAACTGTATAAAGTTAGAAGAAATTTAAATAGTTGGAGGTAATAAGAAAAGAATTTAAAGTCAACAACAAACCCATGCTAAGACTAAGGATAGAGCTAATTTTCAGGTCACCTTAATTATATATTTGGCTTTGAGAGTCAAATTTTGAAGGCTTTATAACTCCTTTAAAAGATCCCCCAATCTGAAATCTGATATTTTCCCACAACATCAAGGGAATGTCTTAGATAAAAATGCTTAGAGGAAAGGACCCAACGACTTCTTTCCAATTGTTTTCCACTGAAGTATTTTCAGTGACCTTGCCAAGACAAAATAAATTTTACTCCAATAGGTTTAATAAAAAATAATAAATGATTGTATCATTTTGTTCCTTTCCTACTAAGTAGATGTCTTTATCCAATCTTTAGTCTCCGAAAGTATTTTTCCAGGGAGGCGGATCATATGAAGTCATTTATAAGGCTTAAAATGTCAAAAGCGCTGTCATTAAAGTACTAATATATGTCTATAGGGGAAACATTCTCTTGAGACCTGCTGCTGTTCATAAACCACTTGATCTGTGATCTCATATTTTATATTTTCAGCAGAACACCTCTTGTATATTACAATTCCCAGTTTGCTTGGAGGTGCTCCATTATTCTCTGTGTCAAGTACAGTCAATGCCAAACTTTTGTTTTATTCATTCCTCTCTCTTTAATAATAGCAAAGATATGTAAGTATCAGTTTACATTACTATGTTACCAGGAGTCATTGAAGAAGAGGATCATGCTGGTCCCACCCCCCACCCTCCAAATCCCCAAAACAATTTGTTGAGAAATGCCTGCATTCAGATCTAAGTGCTTTGCTAGTTGACAAATTAAGTCACTAAACAATAGAATGGAAATTTTGCATTACCCATTATTTTTGAACATTAGATAAGAGAACATTTCAAATATGAAGGAGAGAAATTGGAGTCATTTGGCGGGCAAGATATTTTTATTGTTATGAGATTGGAAAATTGATGGAGTGTCTGGGAGTCACAGGAGATCGGTCCAGATGTCAGGAGTTGCGGCGAAGATGACTGTGACAAGGAGAACAGCAAGAGTATCTGATGACTTTAGGAGTTCAGGCATTAGATACTCTGAGAATGGTGCAAAGTATTATAACTTTGATGTAGCAGATAAAGAGATTATATTATAGAGACTATTGGAAAGAAACAAAGTTATTTAAAGTGGATCTTAAAATTACTGGGAAACTAGATCTTCATACATCTGAGGAAACAAATAGCCTATTTTGTAAGGATTCAGAAGCATCGAGTCCTTGGATTTGGTAGCCACTGAAAAGACTCATTGCAGTAATACAAGAAAGTCTTTCAAAAAGTTCAGTAGGGGTACCTGGGTGGCTCAGTCGGTTAAGTGTCTGACTTCGGCTCAGGTCATGATCTCACGGTTTGTGAGTTCGAGCCCTGCGTTGGGCTCTGTGCTGACAGCTCAGAGTCTGGAGTCTGCTTCAGATTCTGTGTCTCCCTCTCTCTGTGTCTCTCCCCTATTTGCTCTCTCTCTCTCTCTCAAAAATAAATAAACATTAAAAAAAAGGTCAGCAGAAGTGTGGATGATGCAAAAGGGTAAATGTGAGTCATGTAAAACCAACATGATGGGTGTTTTGTCTATAGGATATATAATGCAGGAGGAAAACATTAAGGGATGCCTCAGGACAATTGTGTAATTTTATACAGAAACACCAGGTATGAGGTGTGCATTATAGACAGTAGAGAAAATAAACAAAAAAAAATGTATTGATATCTTTTAGAATAGAGGGAAGACCAAAAACAAAGCATACAGAACTAACCTAGAAATTAATATTAAGATATTAAATATTAAATATTAATTTTAATTAATATTTAAATTAAATATTAAATTATTAAAATACATTATAATATAAATATATTTATATTTATATTTATATATTTATATTATATTATATTATATTATATTATATTATTAATACATAATATATATAATATATATAATATATTAATATTATATTATATTATAAATATATATAAATATATAATAAATAATATAATATTAAATAATTAAATTAAATATTAATTTTAATACAGAAAGGTAAATACAGAAAATCAAGGTCTACAATAATGCTTGATGTTATGAATTATTCACTGTATTGATTTATCAAAAAATGTTTATGCTTATGCTTGTGATACCATGTCAGTTCTAAGGAAAAACAAAATCATGGTGAAAAAGCATCCATTTCACATTTTAACTGATGGAGGCTGTTGTTATATAGTGAAATCAGTGTTGAAGTTGGATCGAGAAGAAAGGGATTCATATTCTGGCTTTGACATGAGCTGGATGTGTCATCAAGGACAAGTTACCCTCTTAGTGTTTATTTCCTCATATGTAAAAAAGAGAGTTATAAGTGTGGCACAGAATGCTATTATTCATCAATACCCACTCCTTTCTTCTATGGGAGAAAAAGTCACAATTTTGATCCTGGAAAATATTGTCCCAAATAAAATAGCATTTTCTATTCTCCCTTGTAAATAGGTATGTCCATTTAATTAAGTTCTAAATGTATAGATGGTCCCCAATTTATAATGGTTCAATTTACAATTTTTTTTGACTTTATGACGGCATGAATGAAATATGCACTCAATAGAAACCATACTTAGAATTTGAATTTTGATCTTTTCCTGGACTGGTGATATGAGTTACAATATTCTCTTGATGTTGGGCAGTAGTAGGGAGCCACAGCTCCCAGTCAGCCACATAATCCTAAGAGTAAACATCCAATACTCATGCTGTATATACAACCATTCTGTTTTTCACTTTCAGTATAGTTTCAATAAATTACATGAGATATTCAACACTTTACTGTAAAATATGTTTTGTGTTAGATAATTTTGCCCAATTGTAGGCTAATGTAATTGTTCTGAGCACGTGTAAGGTAGGCTAGGGTAGACTAAGGTATAATGTTCAGCAGGTTAGGTATATTAAACGCATTTTTTGAGTTATGATGTTTTCAATCCACAATGGGTTTGTTGGGACATGACCCCATTGTAAGTCAAGGAAGATCTGTAATTAGAAGTGTCATGTGTCAACTTTAAGCAACTTTTCTTAAAAGATGACTGATGTGAGCCCATCTCCTCCCTTTGTTCTTCAAATCTTTCCTTGTCATGCTGTCTGGAACGTAGATATGATGGCTGAAGCTCCAGCTGCTTTCTTGGGCAAAGAGGACAGGGCCACATCTTAAGGATGTCAGAGGAATGAGCCTGATAGGAGCCTGATTCCTTAAGAACTTTATAAGGCAGAGTTAATATATCAGTTTTCAGACTTTTGTATAATAGAAAAGTAGATTGATATCTAATTGAACTCGGTTATTCATAGCTGAACTTAATCTTGATAATATAGTTTATTATATTAGATAATTATATATATCTATATATAGATATCTATAGATATAGATATATATATATTAATAGATAATTATATTATAGATATAGATATATATAGATAATAGATAATTATAGATATTATAGATAATATATAGATATTATAGATATTATAGATATTATAGATAATATATAGATAATAGATATATATAATAGATAATTATATTATATAATATAATATAAATCCTTATAGTTTATTAGGAATGTTAAATAAAATATTGTATATAAAAATTACTATTGCAATTATGGTGCATGATGGGAGCATAATAAATTGGAGCTGATGTAATGAATCTATATTAACCAAAAAAATTCAAAATGAGTTTAGGTTAGCATCAATATGTAGCTCACTGGCAATTCAAATCTAAATAAAAATATTTTAAGATTGCTTGAAATGAGTTTAAAAAACTTGAACAAAATAAGCAGAGAAAAAAATAGTGAAGACAAGAGATGAGCTGAGTTAAGCTATAAAGAGGTCAACTGTTAGCACTAAATGAATCCTTCATTGTTTACTTACAACTATCATTTTTCTCCTTTGTGCCCCCAAAATACTTGAACCCCAAACCACATATTACTGTCCCATTTTATGACTCTGTGTGATCATATCATGGCCTCAAGAGCACTATTGAACACCTACTCTATGCCAGGTCATGAGTAACTCAACGGGGTGGTTAGAATAGCTTATATTCTATAAATGGGGCTTATATAGCATCTGAACAAAGAACAAAAGATTTGTAGAAATGTGACAAGACAAAGGAAAAGAGGTTTTAGGTTTTTAGGGGCAGCTAACTGTCGGAAAGTAAATATATTGGGGAAACCAATGGAAGATAAGGATTTCTTAGTAAAGTTTGTGCATGTGCATCTAGCTGCCATCTTGTAGTTGTCTCTGGTGATAAGGTTGTTATAACCTTCCTGGTATGGGAAAGGGGAACACAACTTGATAAGAGGAATTTATGTTCTGCTTTCAGCAAGATTGGAGGAAGCCAGAGAGCTCCTCCTATGTCTGTTTTTCCTCAATTGCCTTCAGCTGAAAATAATCTTTACGTCAGAGTGGCATATTTAGGGGTAACATTCTCTAAACCCCTTTGGTGACATCATTCCCCCTTGCTAAAGAAGAATTTAGGGATATATATATATATATATATATTCCAAAAACCTGGTTGTAGATAAGTAATACATACTTTTACACATATGCATTGTAATTTCTATTACAAATATATTTTTATTTCTATCACCAAGTTACTGCTATAAAAATGGTATAGGAAAAGTGTTTATTTTTTAAAATTTTTTACCATTTATTTTTGAGAGAGAGAGAGAGAGAGAGAGAGAGAGAGAGCACAAGCAGGGGAGGGGCAGAGAGAGAGGCAGACACAGAATCCAAAACAGGCTCCAGGCTACAAGCTGTCAGCACAGAGCCCGGTACGGGGCTCGAACCCATGGACTGCGAGATCATGACCTGAGCCCAAGTCAGACGTCTAACCAACTGAGCCACCCAGGTGCCCCAGAAAAGTGTTTATTTTAAAACTGATGTGGTATCTTGATATTGTGACTGTGTGTAACTGTTTATGAAACAGTAGAATGGTTCTAAACATTTTTAACAATGGTTTTACATTACAGTGAGACCTGTAAGGAAGTTTGATGGAGGCTGCTAGGAAAGACCTTCCTCTTTGAGAGAGAGAGAGAGAGAAGAGAGATGTCTAGTTAGCAGCCCCCCTTTTTTTTAATCGTTTGGATGTGAGCCTAGAGCATGGCTGCTAAAATGTTCCCAGTAATGCGAAAGTTAAGAGAATCACAGAAAAATCAACCATAGAAGACTCAAAGCAGATGAAGTTTTTGTCTCTGAATCTACCTTGTAACCCCCTATATATGGGCCTTTCATTAAATGTGTACAAATAAATGCCTGTATTGCTAAAATCATCTTTATTGAGTATTCTCTTAATGCTAAAAGCACTGAAATGAACATACACATTCTTATTGGCAGAATAAAATCTAAACTCCTTTGACACAGTAGATAAGGTGCTTTATAATCCAGCTACCTATCTTCCAACTTCATTTCTTCCCCTACTCTCCTGCCCTGCACCATTCTACTACATTTAGGTCTAGACATTCAGAACTCCTTTTCCTTATATACAATGCTGGATCATGTCTTTGTACAGAGTTATTTTTTACTAACTTATATCATCTGGGGGTTGATCACCTACATGTATCAGGAATGGACCATACTGAGTTAAGTAAATAGGATTTACTCCCCCCTGCCTTACCTCCCCATAATAAGAAGTTGAGATGTAGGCAGTTGAGAGCCAGAATATCAGTTCTGGGAATTACCAAAGCTCCTTCCAGCTTCCTGTTCTATTACAGCTTGTGAAGGGCTTACATCACATGGTGTCAGGATGACTACTGTGTTTTCAGACAGTGAATCTGAATTCCAGGAGGGAAGAAATAAAAAAAAAAAAAAAAAAAAAAAAAAAAAGGAAAGTCTGTGTACTAGCTGAACTAACCAGTTTTTGTCAGACCTCTACCTTGGAGACTTCTGTGTACATCCTCAAAGGTCAAACTAGCATCCAGGGGACCTGGAAGATTGAGTATTTTAAACTGAATTAGAGTTCTGTAAGTAAGGAAGAAAAGGAAGATACATTTTGAGTAAACAACTAGGAATATCCATCGGTGTATCCATTGCACCTTTATATTGATTACAATACTGGACAGAAAATATTGATTACATCTATAGCTGGCTTTCTGTGAGACTATTCTTGAGGGCAGTATACAAGTCAGGGCCTCTGCAGGAAAAGAATGGCATGCAAAATGGGTACTTGAAAAGAGTTTAAAGAGGGAACTACTTACAAAGGTGTGGACAGGATTATGGGAAAAAGAGAGTGAAACACCCCGAGATTACCAATAGAGGGCAGCAATTATTACCCAAAGCCTAAAGGGGCCAGAAAATCAACTGCTTACAGGGTGAGAGCTGAAGCAGCAGGAGTTGGGGCTATGGGTAGAAGGATTCAGCCTGAGCCTATTCATAGCCTGGGGCATACGGATCAAGGAGAATAAATGTCTTAACCTCTTTCCTCACTCCTGGGAGTACCTCCCATTGGGCAAACCCAACAGGGAATCAGAGGGCAGGCATAGTTTTCATGACTAGAGTTCAGCCTCCCAGGGCTGAAGGTAGGGTAGAGAGAGGCAGAGATGGATTTTGATGTATAAATGGAGAATAATCAGCACAGGTGGGAAATCATTTTTGTGGTATACTACCTACTATAGTGCTTGGGACACAGTAGGTACTCCATAAGTATTTACAAAATAAGTATTATTAAGTTAATTCAGTGAGGGAAAATACTCTTCCAATATGTGAACTAAGAATCTATAGAACTTTAAATGAGTTGGAAGGGGTAGATTGACCCTTGGAAATAAATGGTTTGGAGGCATTTCAAATCACCAAGTATCTTTCAGGATGAATTTGCTCTCGATGATTCTCTAAAAGAATGTAGCAAACAGAATCCAAGATGCTCATACATGCCCAAAAGCAAGAAAGGCTTTGTCTGGTAGGCCTCTTTTGTGGAATATTATAATAAATACTTATGGTGCAGGGATTGCCAAACTCATGTGAGTTCATAGTGACACTACAGGGTCACACTATAGGTCCCTTCATTTATCTTTGCTAAATACATTGGGGACATCATATATTTTAAGTTGGTTGCTTCAGTATGAAAACCAAGTAAATGAATGCCTTTTCATTTTGGAGGAGTCTGGTAATATCAGCTACCAATAGAATGCTAATAAGATTTTCTATGTGTAGCTGCTTGAGTTCTAGGTGAATACAGGAACAAAAAAGTGGGTTGTCTTCATTATAAAACCAATGGCTTTCATGAATTACTACAGATTTTGTAAAGAATCATTGTTAAGTGCAACAAATATGTAAGAAATACATAAGCATATGAATATTTTTAACTTTTTTGCAGTTGGTAAGAAATTTACTTTTCAGGGAAAGCCGCTTTGGTTGAAACAACATTTTGATTAATTTCCTGCATTGTGGTGGCAAAATCCAGGTTTTGAGTGATACAAGAAGGAAAAAGAAAACTACGGTCTTCCTGAGTTGGCAGCTGATAGAACTGCCAGAAGGGTTACAAAGAATCAAGTTGGATGGGTATTTATGAAATACCTATTATATGCTGCAGGGTATATGGCAGAGGTTGATGTGAAATATTTTTTCCTCCTCTACTAAGTCTTTATTAAAATCTGCCCCTCTTCCAAATATGTTTGGTGCAAGTAGATTTTCTCAAGAGAATGAGAAGAGGCTTGAGTAGTTGGAACCACTGGATTTGAGCCAGCACAGACATGGGGATACACATGTTTTCTTGATCACTATATAAAAAAACTCTGCTGTGTATTCATTTTAAGTGATGAGGAGGGGAGAAACACACCCGAATAGTTTTCTGAAACCATAGACCAGGTACTATGGCTTGAATTCTGACCTAGAAGTCTAAGTGGGCTCTAGTTGTTTGGAAGATACTTATGGATAATTAACAAGTATTTTAATGGATTTATCCTTCATTACTCTGGCTTTAGCTTAACCTGGGGAGCAGGAGAGGCACCACCTTCATGGCTAAAGGGAGATGGATTAGTTCCCAACTACATATTTGGAAGAATTCCTATTTATTAGAAAAAAAAAAACTCATGTTTTGGAGACTTTTCTAGCATAAAATATACTATATGCGACAAACTTAATAAAACTTAAACTCCAAAAACCTGGTTGTAGATACATAATACATACTTTTAAACATATGCATTGTAATTTCTATTACAAATATATTTTTTTTCTATCACCAAGTTACTGCTATAAAAATGGTACAGGAAAAGTGTTTATTTTTAAACTGATGTGGTATCTTGATATTGTGACTGTGTATAACTGTTTATGAAACAGTAGAATGGCTCTAAACATTTTTAACAATGGTTTTGCATTACTTGAATTTTAAAATAACAAAATGCCCCAGAAGTATACTTTTAAAATGTACTATATCATGAGTAACACAAACATATCCATTAGATTTTATCAATCATCTTTAACTATTCATCTGCAGTTGTCCATAAAACCTGAGAGCCAAGGAATAGGTCAAGTTTTCAGAGAAGAAATATGTTCTACTTACTATTAAATATTGGGGTATATAATGAATTACACACTAGTTCCTAGGAAGCTTATTTGGGATTCTTAACAAAAATAAATTATCTTTGACCAAAGTCTAGGAGGTTTTAAATTTAAAAGAGGTTTTAAAATTTAAAAGAAGGTTTTAAATTCGGGTATGACAGTACTGAATTGCATCTTTCTTTAAAATTTATATGAAAAAAACTGATATACTTTGGTACCTAGACAAATCAGGCAGAAGCAAGATAGAAGAGCCTGTGTAAGAAACCGCTGTGCTTTCAGCAAGAAGATATGTGTGCACAATTAGTTTTGTTTAATGTAGAGTTAATGTGACTGATGGGAATAGATGTGACAAAATAGTACAAGTTAAAAGACTATCTTAGTCACTTACAATTTAATTTACAACAAAAGACATTTCTTCTAATTCCTTTGGGGTAGGTATGTTTGGATAAACTTTTTCACCACAATTAACCTGCTATTATTTAGGAAACTGTGGGTTTTTTTGAGCTAGTATTGTTTAATTTCCTAAAGTTTAACTGCCTCAATGTAGTAAATATATGATACACTCTGACACTTCCTTTTTTAATCTGGTTCTCTTTGGAATGCTTCCCAGGATCTTCTGGAAATCAGATATATATATATTTTTTCATCTAGGAACTTCTACTCATTAAACAATTGTAAATACAGAAAATGTATAGATTAGTTCATTGTCTTTGTCACAGGCATTATTTAACATAGACTCCACTGATAATTTTGCTTATTGCTATATATTAACATGAATTGTGAACATCTGTTGATAAAAGGTCCAGTTGGAGGATCCTTTCAATATTTGTAACTCAAATCTGGTCTTACAGTTTAAAAAAAAATGTTTTTTTATTTATTTTTGAGAGAGCGAGAGAGAGAGAGAGAGCGAGAGAGAGAGGAGGCAGAGAGAGAGGGAGACAGAATCCCAAGCAGGCTCCACACTGTCAGTGCAGAGCCGGACCCTGGGCTCAAACTCACAAACAGTGAGATCATGACCTGAGCTGAAATCAAGAGAGGGACGCCTAACTCACAGACCCACCCAGGTGCCTCTGGTCTTACCATTTCATTGCACAGGCACCAAACCAAAGACACAAACCTGCTAATTTGTATCAGATCTACCCTTGGCCATATTTCCCTTTCAATTGAGCATGTTGCTAGAGGTCTAACTTCTGGCTTTCTACCTGGAAATCAATCAACAAACAGTACCTTTATCTTTCTGAGTGGGCATTCTGCCTTCAAACTTTTCTTTTCCCTAATTAGCAATGGAAGTAAAATTTTCACACAAAAACTTTTCATATAAATTCAGGTGACTCCTCCTAAAGAAATAGAACTAAATAAACACAAACCCAAAGTCAGACTAATTTAGATTGAGATGGGATATTTAGGCCTGGACTAGTATTTTCAAAAATTGGAACACAAAATCAGACTATAAGTAGGTAGGGGATAAAGAAATGTATTATTTGAAGGATTCCCTATAACTAAATTCATTCCTGACCAATCTTGGTCTTGAAAGGGTCACTCAGAGTTGGATCACATGGTAACTAGGCTTGATCTTGCTTGAAGTGGGCCTAGGAATATCCAGAAATAATGGTATATCCTGGGAAGGGCTGCTGAATAGACACTAAGGTTTTACTTTCTTCTTCCTATTTTTGAGAAACTGCCAGTCTCCCTGTGTGGTTCTAGTGAGAATTAACAATTGAAGGCCTCTCCTCTCTAGGTATTGACACAGAACTCTACTTGTGCCCATTGAAATCACCCTTGGAACTTCTTTTGAACTGGAATTTAAGGGAATGTTTGTCTAACCATTAGTAGACCACTAAGCTAACCAAGCAGAGACTTCAGGGGGTGAACATGACAAAGAATACAGACCAATAAGAATTAGTCCAGGAAACTCACTAAATAAACAAACAGTAGCAACAACAAAAACAACAAACTATAACAACAAAAAACTGGGAGAGGGACTCTAATTTCCAGAATTGCCACATTACATTATTTAAAATATTTACTTTTCAACAAAAAAGTCATGAGTCAAATAAATAAATAGGAAAATATGGCCCATAGGCAGTAAAACAAAAAAAATAGTAAATAGAAACTGCCCCCGATGTTGGATTTACCAAACACTTTAAATCAAATATTATAAATATGTTGAGATAACTAAAGGAACCATATCTAAGTAATTTTTTAACCAAGCCACAAATACCATTGATAAACCTTATGTCACTATAGACTGGTTTACAAAGTCTAGGCTTTTATAAATGAAATTATATAGCATGTTTTCTTTTTTTATTCAGCATAATTAAGATTCATCCATGTTATTACATGCATCAATAGTGTGTTTCTTTTTATTGATGAGTAGTAGTTCATTGTATATAGATCAAGCTTTGGCAATTCAGTTGGCCAACTTCAGCTTGTTGTTGGCCAAATCTGACCATCCTTATCTGCTTAAATATTGTTTATGGTCACTTTCATGCTACAACAGTAGAACTGAGTAGAGACTATATGGCCCCGAATGCTGAAAATATGTTTTATTTGTCTCTTTACAGAAAAAGATGGTATACCATTGGTGTAGATATATAATCATCTTTCAACCCATTCACTTGTTGGTGAAAAATTAAGGTTTTGTTTTAGTTTTTGGGTTTTAAATTTTTTTTTTTCAACGTTTTTATTTATTTTTGGGACAGAGAGAGACAGAGCATGAATGGGGGAGGGGCAGAGAGAGAGGGAGACACAGAATCGGAAACAGGCTCCAGGCTCCGAGCCATCAGCCCAGAGCCTGACGCGGGGCTCGAACTCACAGACCGCGAGATCGTGACCTGGCTGAAGTCGGATGTTTAACCGACTGCGCCATCCAGGAGCCCCAGTTTTTGGGTTTTAAAAATAAAGCCGTTATGAACATTCATGTACAACTCTTTGTATGGGCATACATTTTTGTTTCTTCTTGGAAAATACCTAGAAGTAGAAGGGCTGAGAAGTATGGTAAACATACGTTTAATATCATAGGACACTGAAAACTGTTTTCCAAGGTGGTTGTGTTATTTTACATTCCAACCAGCAATGTGCGAGAATTCCAGTTACTCCACATCTTTGTCAACACTTGATACAGTCATTCATTTTAATTTTAGCCATTCTATTGAGTGTATGGTAAAATATTATTGTTATAAATTGAATTTCCTTAATGAATATTTAGTATCTTTGCCCTCACTTGACATCGGTATATGGTAAGCTGTGTGTTCAAATATTCCACCTGACTTTTATTAGATTGTTTGTATTATGAGTGGGATGTAATAGTTCCTTACACATCCTAAATATAAATTATTTGTCAAATATAATTTACAAATACTTCCTAAAGTCTGAGGCTTGCCTTTCTCTTCGTAAGTATCTTTTGAAGAACAGAAGCTTCCAATTTTGAAAAAGTTAAATTTATTGATTTTTTCTTTCATATTTTGTGCTCTGTATCCTGTTAAAGAACTCGGCCAAACTCAAGGAAACTGATCTTTTGTCTTATGTTCTTTTCTAGAAATTTTATAATATTAGCTCTTACATTTAGATCTCTGATTAATTTTGAGTTAACTTTTGCATAAGGGGTAAAGTTGGGGTCCAGGTTTATCTCTTTATTTTTCATATCAATATCAAATACTACACTGTCTTGACTGCTCTAACGTTTTGAGCTTTGGTAACAAATTGCATAAGTTCTGACTTTTTCTTTTTCATTTATTTTAGTTTTCAAGGTCCTCTGCATTTCCATATAAATTTTAGAATCTGCTTGTCAATTTCTACAAAAAAAAAACCCATCTTTGATAGATTTTGATTATGATTGCATTGAATATTAATTTGGGGAGAATCAACATAATAACAGTGTCGAGTTTTCAAATCCATGAACATGTTATGTTTCTTCAGTTTTTTAAATCTTGTTTAATTTTTCTCAGAAACATTTTTCCTTTTTAGTGTATAGGTGTTGCACATTTTTCATCAAATTTATCTTTCAGTATTTCATGTTAATGTTACAAATTATATTTTAAAAATTTTAGTTTCAGATACCTTGTTGCTCATAGATTTAATAGAATTGTGTATAGTGACTTTATATCACGTATTATTGCTAAACTCATTTATTTCCAAAGGCTTTGTGTGTGTGTGTGTGCGCGTATTTCTTAGAATTCTTGTTTTGTTTTGCTTTTTCTGTCCCTGCACTTTATTTACTTTTTAATTTTAATTCCAGTATAATTAAATTACAGTGTTATATTAATTTCAGGTGTACAATACAGTGATTCAACAATTCTATATATTACTCAGTACTTATCACCATAAGTGTACTGTTAATCCCTTTCCCTTCTTTCACCCTTCCCCACCCCCAGCCCTCTGGTAACCCTTAGTTTGTTCTCTATATTTAAGAGTCTGTTTTGTTTTGTTTTTTGTCTCATTTTTTTCTTTTTGTTTCTTAAATTCTACATATGAATGAAATCATGCAGTATTTATCTTTCTCTGACTTACTTCACTTAGCGTTATGCTCTCTAGATTCATCCATGTTGTTGCAAATGGCAAGATTTTATTCTTTTTTTTTATGGCTAAGGAATATTCCTTAGCCATATATAAACATTCTGGAAAAAAATACCCAGTGGTGGACTCACTGGATCATATAGTAATTCTATCTTTAATTTTTTGAGTACCCTCCATACTGCTTTCCAAATTGGCTGTACCAGTTTGTATTCACACCAACAGTGCAAGAGGGCTCCTTTTTCTCCACATCTTCACCAACACTTGTCTCTTGTGGTTTTGATTTTTAGCCCTTCTGACAAGTGTGAGGTGATATCATTGTGGATTTCATTTGCACTTTCCTGATAATAGGTTATATTGAGCATTTTCTCGTGTGTTGGACATTTGTAGGTTTTCTTCAGAGAAATGTCTGTTCACATCTTCTGCCTATTATTAATTATTTTATTTTATTTTATTTTATTTTATTTTATTTTATTCTATTCTATTCTATTCTATTTTATATTTTATTTTATTTTATTTTATTTTATTTTATTTTATTTGGTGTTGAGTTCTAGGAGTTCTTTATATATTTTGGACACTAATCCCTTATCAGATATATCATTTGCAAATATCTTCTCCCACTCAGTAGGTTGTCTTTTTGTTTTGTTTAATTTGTTTTCTTTGTTGTACAGAAGGCTTTTATTTTGATAAAGCCCCAATAATTTGTTTTTGCTCTTGTTTTCCTCACCTCAGTGTACATATCTAGAAAGATGTTTCTATGGAAGATGTTAAAAAAAATTACTGCCTGTGCTTTCTTCTAGGATTTTTATGGTTTCAGGTCTCACATTTAGGTCTCACATTTCAGGTCTCACTTTTATTCTTGTATATAGTGTAAGAAAGTGGTCTAGTTTCCTTCTTTTGCATGTAACTGTCCTGTTTTCCCAACACCATTTGCTGAAAGACTGTCTTTTTCTCATTGTATGTTCTTGCTTCCTTTATCATAGATTAATTGGCCATATGACCATGGTTTTATTTCAGAGCTTTCCATTTGGTTTCATTGACCTATGGGTCTATTTTTGTGCCAATATCAAATGTTTTGATCACTGAAGCTTTGTAGTAAATCTTAAAATCTGGGATTGTGATACCTCCAGCTTTGTTCTTTTCCAGGATTGCTTTGGCTATTTGGGGTCTTTTGTGGTTCCATACAAATTTTAGGATTATTTGATTATTTGTTCTAGTTCTGTGAAAAATGCTATTGGTATGTCGATAGGATTGCATTAAATCTGTAGACTGCTTTGGGTAGTATGGACATTTTAACAATATTTGTTCTCTCAATCCATGAGCATGGGATATCTTACCACTTTTTTGGTGTGTCTTCTTCAATTTCTTTCATCACTGTTTTATAATTATAACAGTACAGGTCTTTCACCTCCTTGGTTAAGTTTATCCCTAGGTATTTTATTATTTATGGTGCAAATTTAAATTGGGACTGTTATCTTAACTTCCCTTTCTGCTACTTCATTATTAGTGTATAGAAATGCAATGGATATTTGTGTATTGATTTTGTATCCTGTGACCTTACTGAATTCATTTATCAGTTCTAGTAGTCTTTTGGTGGTCTTTAAGGTTTTCTACGTATAATATCATGTATTCTGCAAATAGTGAAAGTTTTACTTTTTCCTTACCAATTTGGATGCCTTTTATTTCTTTTTCTTGTAGGATTGCTGTGGCTAGGACTTCCAGTTCTGTGTTGAATAAAAGTGGTAAGAGTGGACATCCTTGTCTTATTCCTAATCTTAGGGGAAAGTCTCTCATTTATTCACCATTGAGTATGATGTTTGTTGTGGGTTTTTCATATATGGCTTTTATTATGTTGAGGTATGTGCCCTCTAAACCTACTTTGTTGAAGGTTTTATCATGAATGGATGTTGTATTTTGTCGAATACTTTTCCTGAATCTACTGAAGTAATCATATAGTTTTTATCCTTTCTATTGTTGATGTCATGTATCACTTTGATCGACTTATAAATACTGAGCCACCCTTACATCCTGGTAATAAATCCCACTTGATGGTGGTGAATGATTTTTTAATGTATTGTTGGATTTGGTTTGCTAATATTTTGTTGAGAACTTTTGCATCTATGTTTATCAGAAATATTGGCCTTTAGTTCTCTTTTTTTGTAGTGTCTTTATCCGGTTTTGGTATCAGGGTAATGCTGGCCTCATAGAATGAATTTGTCAGTTTTCTATTTTTTTTTAATTTTTAATTTTATTTTAGAGAGAGAGAGAGGGAAGAGAAGCAGGGGGGAAGGGAAGGAGAGAGGGAGAGAGGGAGAGAGGGAGAGAGGGAGAGAGAGAGAGAGAGAGAGAGAGAGAGAGAGAGAGAATGAATCTTAAGTAGGCTCCATGCTATGCATAGCCCCAATGCATGGCTTGATCCACAACCCTTGGATCATGACTTGAGCTGAAATCAAGAGTTGGAAGCTCAACCAACTGAGTCATCCAGGTGTCCCTTTGTTTTTTTTAGAATAGTTTGAAAGAATAGGTATGAATTTTTCTTTAAATGTTTGGTAGAATTCACCTGTGATGTTGTCTGGTCCTGGACTTTTTGTTTGTTTGGAGTTTTTTGATTACTGATTCAATTTCATTGCTGGTGTTAGTCTGTTCAAATTTTCTTTTCTACCTGATTCAGCTTTGGGAGATTATATGGTTGAAGAATTTATCCATTTCTTCTAGGTTGTGCAATTTGTTGGCATGTAATATTTTGCTATAATTCTTTGTATTTCTGGTGGTGTTAGTTGTTATTTCTCCTCTCTCATTTCTGATTTTGTTTATTTGAGTCCTCTCTCAATCTCTCTCTCTCCTCCCCCTCTCTCTATTTTTTATGGGTCTGGCTAAAGGTTTATCAGTTTTGTTAATCTTTTCAAAGAACCAGCTCCTGGTTTCGTTGATCCATTTTATTATTATTGCTGTTGTTGTTTCTATTTTATTTCTGCTCCAATCATTATTGTTTCCTTCCATTTACTGGTTTGGGGTTTTGTTTGTTCTTGTTCTGTAGATGTTTTAGGTGCAAGTTTAGTTTTATTTGAGATTTTTTCCTTACTTCTTGAGGTACACCTGTATTGCTAGAAACTTCCCTCTTAGAACAGCTTTTGCTATATCCCAAAGATTTAGACTGTTGTATTTTCATTTTCCTTTGCCTCTATGTATTTTTTAATTTGTTCTTTAATTTCTTGGTTGACCCATTTATTGTTTATTACCATGCTATTTAACCTCCATATATATGTGTTATTTCCAGATTTTTTCTTTTTTCTTATGATTGATTTCTAGTTTCATAGCATCACCTTTGGAAAAGACACATGATATGACTTCAATCTTTTTGAATTTGTTGAGACTTGTTTTGTGGCCTAATGTGACCTATTCTGGAGAATGTTTCATGTGCACTTGCAAAGAATACGTATTTTGTTGTTTTAGAATGGAATGTTCTGAATGTATCTGTTAGATCCATCTGGTCCAATGTGTCAATCAAAGCCTCTCTTTCCCTGTTGATTTTCTGTTTGGATGATCTATCCATTGATGTAAGTAAGGTGTTAAAGTCCCCTACTATTATTTTATTATTATCAAGTAGTTCCTTTATGTTTGTTATTAACTGTTTTATATACTTGGGTGCTTCCATGTTGGATGCATAAATATTTATAATTGCTACATCTTCTTATTGGATTATTCCCTTTGTGATTACATAGTGCCATTCTTTGTCTCTTGTTACAATCTTTGTTTTAAAGTCTATTTTGTGCAATATAAGTATTCAACCCTGACTTTCTTTTCACTTCCATTTGCATGATAAATGCTTTTCCATTTCTTCACTTTCAATATGCATGTGTCTTTAGGTTTGAATGGAGTCTATTGTAGTCAGCATATACATGGGTCTTTCTTTTTTATTCATTTAATCACCTTATGCCTTTTGATTGGAGCATTTAGTTCATTTACATTCAAAGTAATTATTGATAGTCTGTATTTATTGCCCTTTTGTTACTTGTTTTAAAGTTGTTTTTGTAGTTCTTCTCTGTTCCTTTCTTTTGTTGCTCTCTTTCAGTTTGCTGGCTTTCTTTAGTGACATATTGGATTCCTTTCTCTTTATTTTTTTTGCAAATCTATTACCGGCTTTTGATTTGTGGTTACCATCAGTTTTATATATAATATCTTCTGCATATAGCTGTCTATATTGATTGTCACTTAAGTTTGAACCATTCTAAAAATACTAAATTTATATGTATATGGTGTTATACTTTACATCTTTTTATTTTGTGTATCCCTTGACTTATTTTTATATATATACTTAATTTTACTGCTTTGTGCTTCCTACTTTTATCATTCTTGCTTATGATCTTTCCTTTCTAGTCAAATAGTTCTCTTTAACATTTCTTGTAAGGCTGCTTAATAGTGATGAATTCCTTTAACTTTTTTTTGCCTAAGAAACTCTTTAACTCCCCTATTCTGAATGATAGCCTTGCTGGATATGTAAGGGTCAGGAGTAAGGCAGGGTAAAGATAGGAGTCAGAGGCTAAAAAATTTTAGCAGTCAAAGGCTTTATTTGGGAACTAAGGTCTCGGGCGAGGTTCCATGACTCAGGGAGAGAGAGAGAGGAGTCAGGGAAGTCGCACCCAGGTGTGGTGGAGTGGGGTTTTTAAGCTGCAGCGGTTCCGGGTTTAGGTACGGGTGGGCCTTTTCCGCGTCGTGCTGTCGCTCGGTGATTGGTTGACCTCCAATTCGTTCTGGCACACTAGTAGGGGCTTTTCATTGGGTTGCTCTGGCAAGATGGCCGTCCCCTCTACTGTGGTTCCAAGGACATCCTGACAGGATACAGTATTCTTGTTTGCCTATATCATGCCACTCTCTTCTGGCTGGCAAAATTTCTGCTGAAACATTAACTGGTAGCCTTTTGGGGTTTCCCTTGTATGTAACTGTTTTCTTTTCTCTTGCTATTTTTTAAAATTCTCTCTTTATCAATACTTTTTGTCATTTTAATTACTATGTATCTTGGTATGGAGCTCCTTGGATTGATTTTCTTGGGTCTCTCTGTACCTCTTGGATCTGGATTTCTGTTTCCTTCCCCAGATTCAGGAAGTTTTCAGCTATTATAGCTTCAAATACATTTTCTACCCCCTTTTCTCTCTTGTTTTTTGAGTTCCCTATAATGCAAATGTTATTGAGCTTCATGGTGTTGCTGAGTTCCCTTAATTTAATTTCATTTATTATTATTTTTTTTTCTGTATCCTGTTCAGCTTATTTTCCATTACTCTGTCCCCAGGTCATTGACATGCCTTTCTGCTTCCTGTAGTCTACTATTTATTCCCTTGAGTGTATTTTTAATTTCAGTTATTGAGTTCTTTATCCTGATTGGTTCTTTTTTATGTTTTCTTCCTCTTTATTGAGAGTCTCACTAAAGTCCTCCACTCTTCTCAAATCCTACGAGTATCTTTGTGACCATTACCTTAAATTCTCAGGCATATAACTTATCTTCATTTTATTTAGCTTTCCTGCTGTAATTTTGTCCTGTTCTTTCATTTGGGACATGTTCCTCTATTTCCTCATTTTGACTCTCTGTGTCTGTCCCTATGTATGAAGAAAGTCAGCTATATCTTCTTCTGTTAAAAGTAGTGGCCTGGGGCACCTGGGTGGCTCAGTTGGTTAAGCGTCTGACTTCGGTTCAGGTCATGATCTCGTGAGTTTGGGCCCTGCATCGAGCTCTGTGATGACAGCTCAGAGCCTGGAGCCTGCTTTGATTCTGTGTCTCCCTCTCTCTCTGCCCCTCCCCCACTTGGACTGTGTCTCTCTCTCTCTCTCTCAAAAAAAAAAAAAAAACATTAAAAAATTAAAACAACAACAACAAAAGACAAAATAAATAGTGGTCTTATGAAGATGTCCTGTAGTGCCCTGCAGTGCAATGTCCCCTGCTCACTAGAATCTGGCACTTTAGGGGACATCTCCTAGATGTGTTGTGTGCACCCCACTATTGTGGCTGAACTGTGTTTACCTTCAATATAGTCATCTACATTGGCTCTCTGCCTATTGTGTGCAGGGTTTGGTCCTTATTTGTTAGTGAGAGGGTCCACAGGAGGACGTGGGGACAGAGTACAGTCCCAGCAAGGTCCATGCAGGTCTGTGTGGGAGGGGACCTGGGAAAACTCCTGACCAGACTGGGATGCAGAGGGGTAGGTCTGTAGAAGAGAGTACAGGTGGGCATGCTATTAGCAAGCTAGGTGGAGAGTGCCCAAGCTGCACTGGTTCCCACAGGTATCAGTGCATTCAGGCTGAGGGCTGGAGGAGGGAATTGGCACCCACCAGCTCCTTTGTTCTTGGAGAAGTCTCCCAAAAATTCCTGCCCCTCTAGTACATACTCTGAGATTAGTAAATAAATTAGTAAATAAATCTCCTATACCCCAGGCATTTTTCAAACTGCTGCTTTTATGCTGTCTCTCAGCAGGGCTGTTTGCTGTGCTGTCTCTTTAAGAGCAGGGACTCAGTTTCTTATCATCCTCTGGCTCTCCCAGAGCAAAACCCACTGATTTTTAAAGGTCCAGATGTTAAGCCTCACTGATTTTAAGAAGTCATGATGTTAGCCTGGTGTAGGGTCTGCTCCTCTCCCTTATCCATGCCTATGGCATCCTTCCATCCCTCCCTTGTGAGGACAGTCCCACAGGTCCATTTTGTTTCTGACCACCTCTCTGCCCTTCCTATCCTCTTAGATGTGACCTCTTCTCTACATTTAGCTGTGGACAGTTTGTGCTGTCAGTCTTCACGTCATTTTCTGGGTTATTTACGTTGGTGTGGATGTTATCTAGGTATATCCACAGGATGATCTTCCTACACTGCCATCTGCCTTGGAAGTCCTCTAGATTTGTTAGATTTTATACATAGACGATCATATCTTTTGTGAACATAGTTTTTTTTCTTCCTCTCAAATCTGTATGCTTTTTTCTTTTTCTTGCTTGATTGTAACTGGTTGTTGAACAGAAGTGATTACAGAAAATACTCTCGGATTTTTCTCAATCTTAGGAGGAAAAATTAAGTCCTTCATCATTGGTATATTAACTATAGGCTTTTTATAGGTTATCCTTATGAAGTTGAGGTCTTTTTATTCCACTTTTCTGAGAGTTTGAATCATAAATGGATGTTGGCTATTATAATGTTTTCCCCACATTTAAGATGAGCTATGGCTTTTCCTTTAAAGTTTTTGGTATAATGAATTATACTGATATATTTTTAAAAATATTAATATTTTACATTAATGTATATTTTATATTTTAACACATTAAAATTATTTAACATACTTTGTATCTTAAGATAAATCTCACTTGACCCATGATATATTATTTTTTCAAATATTGTTTAATTTGAATTTCTAAAATATTGTTAGGAAGGTTTGTGTCTGTTGATGAGGGATATTGGTCTATAGTTTTTTCCCTTCTACTATCTTTTCCCCATTTTAGTATTATGGTAATGCTGGCCTTTACACTATTATTGTCATATTTTTTTACTTCTATATGTTTTAAAAACCCTAAAATTCATTACAATATTTTTGCTTTAAACAGTCAAGTATATTTTATTGTAATTTAAAGATAAAAGACAATTATTTAATAGTTACCATTTCTGGTGCTCTTCATTGCTTTGTAAAGATCCAAACTTTCACCTGATATCATTTTCCTTCACCCCAAATTACTTCCTTTAACATTTCTTGCAGTATATGTCTGCTGGTAATGAGTTGAATTGCTTTAGGATGTCTAGAAAAGATTTCCTTGCATTAAAAAAAAGACATTTGACTGAGATTAGAATTGTAGGTTGACAATGTTTTCATTCAGTACTTTAAATATGTTCTATTATCTTTGGGCTTGTATTGTATCTGAAGAGAAGTCTGCCTTTATTATCTTTTTTTTTGTGTGTGTGTGTGTATGTCTTTTTACTTTGGAGGCTTTAAATTTTTTCTATTTATTATTTATTGTAAGAAGTTGTAATGTGACTTTGTGTTGTTTACTTCAAGTTTCTTTTGCTTGAGATTTTTAGAACTTCTTGGGTCTGTCGATTTATGGTACTCATGAAATGTGGAAAATTTTGGCTATTATTTCTTCAAATATCTTTCTATCCTATTTCCATTCTCCCCTTATTTGAAACTCCAATTAAACTTATATAAGGCTGCTTAAAGTAATCCCAGAATTCACTGATCTACTTTTAATTTTTGTCTTTTTTTCTTTCTGTGTTTGAATTTGGATAGTTTGTATTACATCGTCTTAAATTAACCTTTATTATGCAGTGTATAATCTGTTAATCTCATCAAGTGTAATTTTTATCTGACATTGTACTCTCCATGTCTAAAATTACATTTTGGATCTTTTTTAGATCTACTATGTTCTTAACATATTCATATTTTGTTCTATATTCTGGAGCATGTGCAAAACAGGTATAAAACTGTTTTTGATATCTTTGTATATTAATTCCATCATCTGTCAATTCTAGATTGTTTTGATTGAGTTTTTTTCTCCTGTTTGTGGATCTCAGAACTTGCTTCACTATATGTCTGACAATTATCCATTAGATATCAGACATTGTAAGTTTTCTTCTTGGTTGTTCCTATATTTCAAAGTGTATTCAAACTCTGTTCATGGATAGTGGAAATTGGAAAAAGATTCTTTGAGTCCTGCTTTTAAGGTATGTTTGGCATGAGCAGAACAGAAGTTGTTTTATTTTATTTTATTTTTAAAATTTATTTATTTTGAGATATATACAGAGAGAGATAGAAACAGAGAGAGAGAGAGAGAGAGAGAGAGAGAGAGAGAGAGAGAAAACTCATGAACCATGAGATCATGACCTGAGCTGAAATCAAGAGTCAGATGCTTAACTGACTGAGCCACCCAGGCACCCCCAGAAGTTGTTTTAGAACTAATTTTTTTCTACTCTTGTGAAAATACCCTTTAGTACTTAGGTATCACATGTATTGCAATATTCTACTCTAGCTGGTAGAGACATGGACTATTCTTTCCCTGTTTGAGCTCCAGGGATTTTCTACCTGCTCCATTTGATTCTTTTTGTTTGTTTTTAACTTGATCTCTAATAGCTTTTTTTTAAAAATATAAACATACTGATCAGTACCCAGTAGAATATTCAAAATTTACCTGCCCTGTAAATTCTAGCTACTTTGGTACTCTTGGATGCTCACTTCTATCTCCTCAGATAGATTGTGGGGCTCTTCCTGGGTTCCCTTATACTGCTAAGAAGCCTGGAAACTTTCTTTAGGAATTCAGCTGACACACGTGGAGGGCTTGCCTCATTTGTTCCCTCTCTTTCATGGATCAGCATCTGACAACTGTTATTTCATATATTCTATCTGTGTTTTAAGTGATTTTAAATAGAAGATAACTCCAGTTCCTATTGCCCCATTATGGCCTCAAAATTAATATTTTTAAACATGAGTATATAATCTTGGGAGATGAGAGATATAACCTGAAATGCAATTCTGAAATCTTACTTACTTAGTACTGTGCAGCAGAAACAAGATAAAACAGTTAGTGCCTAGAGTTACCTGGAACTAGTTTCACTGTGACAAACACAGGGGGTAGATCTAACTCATGACTCACTTTCTGGGAAAAATTAAGAGGTAATCTAACTCACATCCAAAATCCTGCAGTATAAAAAAAAATTCAGGTATCTAGGAATATTACTCACACTCTATATTAATTTTTTTCTGTAAATAATGTATCTCAGACACCAAAACCCAACTCCCTCAAAAGTGAGTGACAAAAAAAGCATGGCAGCTTGTAAGTTCCTAAAAAGTTTCTACAACAGAAAAAATAAAAGAAACAAGAATAATTATGTAAAAGATATCTCAAAGGCATATTATCACACTTAATTTTTGCCAATAGAATGGGTATAAAACATTACCCCATTTTAGTCTTCATCTTTATTTATCTGACCAAATTTATAATTATTAAATCTCTTTGTGTATCATGTGTTGTATGTTTAATTGTTTTTATAAACTTGAAAGCCATTAAAGTAAAAAAACATATTTTAGGAATATATGTGTATGTGTGTATGTAAAATATATACATATATCATATAATATGTGATGGAATTCTGATTTGAAAGGCAGAAGATTCATAAAACTAAGTTTCACGATACTGATTAGTTTGGGTGAAGGTAGGAGTCAGAAACAGGGAGGGGCAAAGAGTTGTGATATATTTAATATTCCAGTCTAATATTGAGTGGTGGTTTTATGGTGTTATTCTATTACTAATATGGAAAACAGTAAGTGATACAAAATTAAAGATGTCCATTCATGGATCAGTGATTCAGTCATGGATCAGTGTTAACAAATTAATCCATTTTGTTCCCCTTATCAAACCCTCCCACCACCACCAAAAGCATATAAAAAGAGATCCAAGTTGGAGTGAGGAAGAGAAAAAATGAGAGAAAAAAAAGAGAGAAGAAGGAGGTAGAAGAGAAGGAGAAGGAGCAGGAGAAGGAGAAAGTGGAGGAAGGCCAGGAAAAACAAAGAGCAGAGTTAAATCTATTTTAAGAAAAAAAAATTGCAAAGTGAATTAAAAACACATGATAAGGAAATTGCTTCCATGAAACAAGAACATTGGACAGAAATGCAAGAGCTCTAGGAGATGGTAAAATGATGGAAAGAAATGAAGTGTGAATTGGTGAAGGTCAGGGATCCTGGGGAAAAAAACAAAAATAGAAAAATGGTAGTGATAACAGAAGGGAAACAAGGGAGAGTAGACAAAAGAGACTATTGAAAACAAATATGCTCTTATTTGTATTTGTATATGGTGTTGTATTTTTATTTTATTTGTATTTCTTCCTCTTCTCCACCTTTGCATCTCCTTTTATATTTTTTTGTTTCGGTTGCAAGGGAACACTGTTGAAAACACTGTGAAGTATAAAATATGAAATGGTGATGAAAGAAATAAATATCAAAGAAAAATGGATAGATATGGAAGATAGGCAAAGAGAGAGTTTGCAATTCCTAATAGAGAAAAACAAAATAATGGATCAGAGAAAACATTTGTAATTAACTTTGTTGCAATAAAAGAACTTTGAGTCTGCCTAAGTATATATCATGTTCCAGGGAAAATTGATCCAGGAAAGATAGCAGAGTTATAATCAAGTAAGCATGCTTAACTTTGAAGATAAAAGAAGAAATATTTGAGGAGTGAAGAAAAAATATAATTACCTGTCAGAGGTAAAACATGAGGCTGTCCTCAGACTTCTCCACAGCAAAAGTCAATGCTGAGAGACAGTGGAGGAATATCAACCAAAAAAGTCAAAGAAAGAAAGCATGACCAAGGATTTTATACTTCCTCAAAGTGATGTTCAGTGTGAGACATTTTGACACATTAGACATCAATTTCATAGGGAATATTGTTCCCAGGAGACTTCATGATGATTCTCATAAAGAACTTCAACTGGAAAAATTGTGAAGAATGAATATTAAGAGCACTGTTGAGGGGGCACCTGGGTGGCTCAGTCGGTTAAGCGTCCAACTTCAACTCAGGTCATGATCCCACGGTTCATGGGTTCAAGCCCCATGACGGGCTCTGTGCCGATAGCTCGGAGCCTGGATCCTGCTTCAGATTCTGTGTCTCCCCCCTCTCTCTACTCCTCCTCTGCTCGCAGTCTATCTCCCTCTCTAAAAAATAAACATTTAAAAAAATTAGAAAAAAAAAAAAGAGCACTGTTGATGAGCACTGACTTTTTAATTAGGTCTACCGAAAACACTGAAATAAGGGTGGAGATTAAGATGACAGAACAGAGTGAGTATTATATACCCTGCTCGTATGGAAAAATTACAACAAAAATTAGAGGAGTGGGAGGAGCAAATAAGTTTGGGTAAATTATTTCTCCTCATGTTCAATAACTGGTGGATGATGTCAAAGCGACAAATCAATTAGTAGGTTTCATATATGTAAGAACACAATTTAAATACTAAGAAAGACAATTATTAAAATCAGATGGTATAACAGAGAGAAGGAAAGAAGGGAATTGCATACAGTAAGAAATTAATAGAAGCTAGGTAAATGAATAGTGACACTACAATTAATCATATTGTCATGTCAGTAAACTCACTTATTAAAAAAGGCTTTCAGATCAGATCACATATTAATACCCCATTTTATGTTGTATATAAGAGCCACACCTAAAACAAACAAATCATAAAAACTGAAGATAAAAGAATTGATAAACATATACTAGGCCAGTGTAAACAAAAGAAAGCAGGGGTTGTAATTTCACTATCAGACACACTGAACTCAGACTTCAAACATATTAAATAAAGAAGGGTACATTTTAATGCTAAAATGTCCAACTCATAACAGTTATGAGTACCTGTACATCAAATAATATAGCATCAGTATTCACAGAGTAAAAAAGACAACATAGGAAGTATAAGAAAAGTAGAAGAGATTTTCAGTGAGAGACATAGTTACTATTTTATAACTCATGAAGTTGATTGGACATGAAAAAGGGTAATGGTTTAGAACCCCTAAGTAAACTATATACTTGCATACTCACATACACACACATTCAGCTACTCAGAACATGCTCTATTTCCAAATGTTTCTGTAATCCATAAAAATTTAAGCATACACCAGGTCATAAGGAAAACCTAAATAAATCCTAAAAAGTGGAAACAGCACAAACAACATTCTGTGATCCCAGTGTAATACAAGTAAAAATTATAACAAACTAAGGGGCGCCTGGCTCAGTCAGTTGGGCATCTGACTTCAGTTCAGGTCATGATCTCACGGTACCTGAGTTTGGGCCCCACGTTGGGCTCTGTGCTGACAGTTCAGAGCCTGGAGCTGCTTCAGATTCTGTGTCTCCCTCTCTCTCTCTGCCCCTCCCCTGCTCATGCTCTGTCTCTCTCTGTCTCTCTCTCAAAAATAAATAAACATTAAAAAAATTAAAAAAAATTGTAACTAAGAAGATCTTTTTAAAAAGGAGGGGGAAAAGCATCCAAGAAAGAAAATAAAATACAAAAACTTTATCTTAAAACTATTAAAAAAATAATCAAGCAGAAACTGTGAAATATATGGAAAAGAATGATAAAATACTACATATTAGACCTACTGAATATAGTTAAAAATTCATGCTTCCTGAGCTTCATGGTTAGGGTAGCTGAGGGACACTATTACATTATGTTACACTTTGTGAACTTTGAATCAAGTGAATGGATTATGTATTCAACAACTGAATTTCAAATGTATTTTTTTAAACCGAATATTTTTATATATCTAGAATAAAAAGCTTTCCATAAATATTTTTGCTGATTAACATTGATGAGGGATTAACTGTTTTTTGTACAGATCTTGATTGGCTTGGTTGACTTTAGATATACTTCATTCTAGAGCCTGAATTATTGCCTTCAATTTGCACATGAGAAAATGAAGTAGGGAGAAAATGACCAAGCTGACAGAAGGATGTAAGTCTTTCCTATGCCACTTATCATTTTGACTCTGCCACTTGGTCTGTAAAATCTGGACAAGTTTCTTAGTGATCTTAGTTCAGGCTGCTAAAACAAGGTACCACAGACTGGGTGGGTTATAAACAACAGAAATTTATTTTTTCACAGTTCTGGAGGTTGGAAGTCTGAGATCAGTGTGCCAGCATGAATCGGTTCTGGTGAAGGCTGTCTCCTGGGTTGCAAATTATACATTTCCTGTATCCTCATAGGGCTGACAGCAGAAAAAGGGAGCAAGTTCCCTTGCCATTCTTATAAAGGGACTAATCACACTCATGAAGGCCCCACTCCCATGATCTCATCTAATTCTCCTAAAAGCCCCGCTGCCTAATACTATCACCTTGAGGAATAGGGTTTCAACATATGAATTTTGGAGAGACACTAACACTCAGTCCATAACACTAGAGTTCTCTTTACAAAAGTATTGTTGTTGCAGTTATTTTTAAGTTAGGATAATGAAAATTTTTCCCAAGAGCTTTTAAAAACATTAAATGAGAAGTGCCTAGGGAGCTCAGTCAGTTAAGTGTCTGACTCTTGATTTTGGCTCAGGTTATGACCCATGGTTTGTGAGTTCAATCCCCACATTGCCTACACTGACGGTATGGAGCCTGCTTGGGATTCTCTCTCTCTCCCTCTCTCCCTCTCTCTGCCCCTCCCCTGCTCATGCATGTTCTCTCTCTCAAAATAAATAAACAAAACTTTAAACAATTTTTTAAAGATTAAATTAGATGATAGATATAAAATGGTTAACAGTATGTTATCATTAAATAGTGGCTTTTATCTTACGCATGTAAAGAAGAGTCAGCTTTTGGCACCTTGATCGGGTTTTGGAAAGATTGATTTCAGAAATATTTATTAGACACTAAGATTTATTAGTCACTATTCTAGGCCAAGAGGATACAGCTATGAATTAAACAGACAAAAACACAAAGAACATAATTCTTCAATATAAGTGGCATTGAACAACTTGCCATTTTGTAATTTTTACAATGTTAGGCAACCCAGCATGAAGAAGAGCTCTCCCCAGGTCCTTGGCCATCTCAGAGAAGAGAGATCATGGACACTGGCTGTACTTCTGACCTTCACACACTGGAGTCATTTGTCATAGCACCTTTCTGGAGTAGCTCATACTGATTCTGCTTATCCTGAAAGCCCATTTCAGGTATGTAACTTTAACTTCCTAAAGATGTACTTGGAGAACAAATGTCTTTACCATAAAGCAAATCTTGCTTTAACAATAACAAAGAGAAATAGAATTAAGGCATATAATTTATGGCCATTCAATGGTTATGAAAAATAAACTAGTTACTTGAAACAAACTAGCGATCCATTATATTAATTCAATTGCAAGATGAAAAGTACCTTCTGTCCTCTAAGAAAGCATTATGATTCTATAGCTTTCCTAGCATGTTTCAGTTGTGCAATTTAAATTACCCTTCACCCTGGACCAAAGACAATAAAGTGGGCCTTACTCAATACTTTTTTCTTGAGACTTCTTGCCATTTTGTTTGTTTTATTTAATTGACAAGGATAAATTGAATTGGGAAAGAGGCTGTAATTCTCTACTCAGGCAACATTTGGATGAAATCAATTGTAAAAAAAAACAAAAAACAAAAAAACAAAAAACAACTGTGGAATGGGTGTGCATTTTCAACCTGTGCAATAGAGGAGTAATATCTAAGGCACAATATTGACACTGTCTTTGGTTATTATGGATAAAAACTCAACTTTTTAGGCATTATCGGACAAGACGTTTCCTAGATTGTTAGGCCACATCTGTAGAGCTCATTGACGTAGAGCAAAAAAGATAACATGATGAAAAAACTTTTCCTCAAACCCTAACTCCAACAACCTAAACTCAACACTTAACTTTCTCTTTCTCTCTTTCTTTCCCTCTCTCTCTCTCTTCTCTTCTCTTTTCTTAAAGCATTTTAAAATGCTGGCATAGAAAATGATTAGTTACAGCCCACTTCCAATTGTTATACTGCCAGCCCTTTTTTCTTAAGTAAATTACTCTGAGGGGGTTCTCTGTAAACAATTATAAAGATACTTATCTTTGGTAAGAGTTTCCCGTCACTGACTCAGGTTTTATCATTGAAATGACCTTGTCCACACAGAAACCAGCAGTCTCCTGTCATAAGGATGAGATAGATACCTTTTACATCACTCTTGATCACTCCAAAATAGAAAGATTTCCTAAGGACTTTGGTTACATATTAAGATAGCATTTTCATGAAGTAAAGCTTCCCCTCTTCCTGTTCATTTTAGGTTTACACAATACAGTTGAGTAACAAAATTAGGTTAGTTTAACCAAATAAAAGCTGTCACTGGCTCACTAAATGGACTAGAAAATTGTACACTAAGTAGAAATCCACCTTTGAAAAGCAGATGAATTTTCATGTTTGAAAATTAAGAAAGAACATTAAGCCTGTCCTTGATTAAACAAGAATATTTTGAATCTAAGGCAAATAAGGAGTAAGTGAGGAGTTGGTCAATATTTTGGGTAAAACAGAGCCATTTATTTCAGTAATTATAAAATCTTGGAAATATATTGATACCTCTTTGTAATGACTTAAGTCTCAAGTTGTATGCCTGTAGGTTACATTTAAAAAGGCAAATCCAATTTGTGTAGTTAAGATGACAATATGTCCTCTATTAGTGATATAGAAATATTGCCAATTAAAAGGATACATAATAGTGAATCAAAAACTAT
Organism: Panthera uncia; assembly: GCF_023721935.1. Classification (NCBI taxonomy): domain Eukaryota; kingdom Metazoa; phylum Chordata; class Mammalia; order Carnivora; family Felidae; genus Panthera; species Panthera uncia. Next base: position 30,322,813 of record NC_064812.1, read on the forward strand.
AAGAAACTTACCTGAATTTCTGACTCCTGCAAAAGCAGTTACAATTTATTTGATCAACATTCCTTACGGCATGTTATTTTACTGAGTAAGTTAACCAGATCTTTCAGGCTTCACTTCTATAATGGAAATTAGATCCCAGAAACAAAAGGTATTTATATCCTTATAACCAGTTTCAAAAATAGTTATAACAAGAAGATAATGTTAAACAGATTTTATTTATTTCTCTAAATACTACTATTTACTTTATAAAGGTCTCTTGTAAGCACAAGAAAATAGCTGTAAGAATCACTTCATACATTAACTAATAATAAAATTTTGTTTCAATGAAAAGTTAAGCTAAAAAGCTCTGCACATTTAGCAGTTTATAAAGAACTTATTTGTAAGGTTAGAAACTAATGGAATCCAAATAGTCTTTAAAATAATCATGACCATTTGTCACGAGCATAAATAGCTTAAAAATGGGGTATACAAATTTCTAGAGTAATGTCTTCCGTTTTACTCACAACATGCAAAAGTGTCTTGCACAGAAATTAAAATCCTCATTTATTTGTTATTCGTTTATTATGCACACAGCAAAAGTTCTTTGATGTTAGAGGAAATGGGCAAGCGGCTATTTAAAATGATCATCATCTGCATAGACTTGAGAGGATGTGCTGGTTAGTTATTGATGCCAGTACATTTTTCCTAGGAAATTCAATATGCACCTCTTGTATTGATAGCTTTCCAAAATCTCTGAGTTTAAGAACAAATAGGTTGATATTTTTATTTTAACCTGGCGGCTTTTGAGTGAGGCCAATCTAAAACATCTCACTTAAGTAGTGTCATTTAATACATCAGTAAAATGTTTCATTAGCATATACTTATCAGTGCCCTTTCTTAAAATGATCATGATACCTGTATCTTATCTTTTTGCTGAAAGGTTTTGTAAGTCCGGGCTTGGAGCAGATTTCTTAAATCACATTTACAGTGACGTAGAGCCTGGGTGCAGACAATCTTAGGACTTGGAGACAGTCAGATGTATCATAGTGATGACCTTCTGAGATGCTCAAGGCTAACCTGTACTTTTGAGGCATATATTTCATTGCTCTGGATAGTACCTATCAATGCCTTTTCAGTCATACAAAATCATAAGCATAAAACATTTCTACTATACCAACCTCACCTTTAGGAGACACGTGCCAAGGCTTATTCTTTGGGCAGAATCTTTAGAATTGTAACCAACATATTCATCATGTTCGGTTGAAAACCATTTAAGGAATTTTAATATTGAAGAAGAATATTTAGCTTTTAAAAACACTGACACGATCATGTTTTCTTTATATTAGCCAATTAATACTTTCAGGGTACGCTTATGGCTTTTTAATATTTTCTTAATTAAAATACATGATTTAGAAGATAGAACGATTTAAATTAGCACATTTCAATTAGTAGATTGTGAGGGGTTAGGAATTGTGGAGAGTGCAAGCAGTTACAGGAAAGAGAATTGTTAAAGCATTGAACTTCAGTAACAAGGAATCCTATAAAAAATATTTAGCATCTTCAAAAATACTTACAAGATTAAGTTTAAGATGAATACAGAATATATATAATAAAATCACAGGTTCTAAAAATTGGACAAAAATAAAGTAGAATGTTAACAATTGTGATCTCTGGGTTATGAGATGAGGGTGATTTTTGTTTTCTCATTTATATTACATCTCATTTCTGGGGCACCTGGGTGGCTTAGTTGGTTAAGTGTACAACTTCAGCTCAGGTCATGATCTCACAGCTCTTGAGTTTGAGTCCCACGTCAGTCTCTGTGCTGACAGCTTGGAGCCTGCAACCTGCTTCAGAGTCTGTGTCTCCCTCTCTCTCTGCCCCTTGCCTGCTCACACTCGGTCTCTCTCTCCCTCAAAAATAAATAAACATTAAGAAAAAAAAAGTATACTACACTTCATTTCCTTTACTGTGTAGTGGTTAAAAGATAGCTTAGAGTTAAGTCTTAGTCCTACCACTCAACTGGATGAGTTAAATAACCTCTTAAATCCTCTTTTCCTTACATGTAAAATGGAGAAAGTAATATCTACATTGTAGGGTTGTTGTGATGCCTCAGTGAGATATAAGTAGAAGTGCTTAGGGCTTTGCATACAGTTAAGTGCAAAACAAATGCTGCCTAGTTTTATTATGTTTTTTACTAAAACAGGTTATTACATTTGCAAAATATTTACCATTTAAAAATCCTCAAATGCAATGAATATTTTTAATTTGGGTGATATCTAAAGAATAAAAATAACCAAATAACCACTTTAATTCAGAAGTATATGCATCTTTAAATAATTCTAAGCCAATTTTTCAAACTTAAGACAATTTTTATACCACTTCAGAAGAATGTATGCTTGTATACATGTGTGCTCCTTAATAATAGATATTATGAAAAGTTAAAGTTACTATCTAAAATTTTCCATTTTTCATTATATTGCACAGCCAACTCTAAAAAACTTACAAAGTAGCTGTAGAAACATGTAGGCATACAAATCTTTTCAAATTTCCAAAACTTTAGAAAATCTCTATTTAGATATGAAAAAGTAATCTATGTGCTATATAAGTCATGAACAACTCATGATACTAGCCATAGATCATTTGTGGTCTATCATGAATACTCCTCAGGATAATAAAATAAAGGATATGTTCTGGTAATCTAGCTGAATGGCCAGAATTTTGGTTTCTGTTTGAATTGATAATTTGAAAAGAGAAGTTGAAGGGATTACACTGTAGCTTTCACACTCTGCAAGCAGAGCATTTAGAAGTTCATTATTTTTAGAGTCGACCTAGCAATATGGCCATCCAGAGTAGATAGGCTCAAATGTGACTGAGGGATAAGTTATGAAATTTAAGTTCTCCTGGGTTTGTTGTTGATGGTAGAAACAGGTGTGAAGAGTAAAGTAAAATGGAGTCATTTATGTCAGGGGTTTTAAAATGAAGCCAGGAGGCCATTAAAAAGGTGTCTTATGTACCTCTTCCCAGGATAGAACGATGAACTTTTTAACTGGGCCAAACCGCAAATACACCAAAGACACTGTAGGAACACCTGCAACTTGCTATGGTAACATACTTTTGTTTAGTGTTAGCCTTAGCAACCAATTATGTTTAGCTAAGATTAGTTTTCTGCCACTGACACCAACCAAAATTCTTTGTAAACAATGTACGTAAGTATTCCCTTTTGTCATTAGAAACCTCTGATTTTTGTTCCCTAGTGGGACACAGTTTGGATTGCTTCCTGAATTTGTGCCATCTGAATTGCAATTCCAAGACCCCAAATAAATGTTTTTGTTTTATTTCAGTTCTGCCTCTTTTCCTGGTTGACAGAGCCTCATGGGATTCGAACCAGAAATGACATAGTCAGCATCCAACTATCTAACTATTACTCCTGCCACCCATTATCCATTCATTTACCTATTTATTCCTTTTCTAAATATTACTTGAGTCCTGTTCATGTGAAATGCACTGTGCTAATGTGGTATTCCTCTTTAAAATATAAAGGTGAACAATAAAGACAATGTTCCTGACCTTGGGGGAACTACCATCCCTTGGAGGAGTCATACAATAAACAAATGGAGAAAATGAAAAGTAAATGCTATAAAAGAAATTAACAGGTGACATGAAAAAGACAAGAACAATTTGTTGGGTGTGGGCAAGGATGGAAGTTACTTTAGGTAGGGTAGTCTAGGAGCCTTCACCCAGTTGTGACCTGAGGGAGAAGAAAGCCAGCCAGAAAAAGCTAGGAGAAGAGCCTTCCAAAAAAGGAAAACCACAAGGGCTTGAAGAAAAATCATGATATAATATTAAGTGAAACAGGTATGCTAAACTGATTTATATGTATAATAGGACATGGTCAAAAGAAAAATAGTGGGTTGACGTGCATCAACATGGATGAATCTCAAAAACATACTGAATGGAAAAAAGGAAGATGCAAAATTATGCTTCTCATGATACAATTTATGTAACTGTTCAAAGCACAAAACAATGTATGTATTTATATATGCATACATATATAATAAAGCAAAATACATCTATGACAATGATATATGCCAGTTTCAGGATTTTGGTTATTTCTGAAAGAGGGAAGAAATGGAGAGTATGACTTTAAAATGTTTGTTTCTTTAAAAGAAAATAAATTGAAGAAAAAAATGAAGTCAAGGAATGATTACATAAATGTTGGACTTTTAACTCTTCTACATATTTGAAAAGTTTGAGGAATAGAAAGTTTAAATAAAATACAATACAAATAGTATGAACCTGATATTTTTGGTCTTCTTTACTTTTACCTTTTGATTTGATTTGATTTGATTGTCAGTATACTTAACATAGTGTTATGTTAAATTCAGGTATATAATATAGTGATTCAACAATTCCATACATCACCCAATTCTCACCATGACAAGTGCACTCCTTAATCCCATCACCTATTTCACCCATCCTCCCACCCATCCCCTTCTGGTAACCATCAGTTTGTTCTCTATAGTTAAAAGTCTGTTTCTTGGCTTGTCTCTCTCTCTCTCTCCTTTTAACTTTGCTCATTTGTTTTGTTTCTTAACTTCCACATATGAGTGAAATCATATGGTATTTGTCTTTCTCTGACTGACTTATTTCACTTAGCATTATACTCTCTACCTCCATCCATTTCGTTGCAAATGGCAAGATTTCATTCTCTTTTATAGCTGAATAATATTCCATCATGTATATATCACACCTTCTTTATCCATTCATCTATTGATGGATAGTTGGGATGTTTCCATAATCTGGCTACTGTAAATAATGCTGCTATAGACATAGGGATGCATGTATCCCTTTCAATTAGTGTTTTTGTACTTTGGGGGTAAATACCCAATAGTGCAATTACTGGTTTGTAGGGTAATTTTAAGTTTTCGAGGACCTGCCATACTGTTTTCCATAGTGGCTGCAGCAGTTTGCATTCCTACAACAGTGCAAGAGGGTTCCTTTTTATGAAATGATATTAAAACTAAATCCAAATACTGAGAGTATGATCCTGATATTCAAAAACTGGAAAGAAATACCCTCAAGTGTTAATAAACATGATCTCTGCATGGTAGGATTGTGAGTGACTTTTGTTTTATTTATTCTTTGCTTCAAATAGCAATGTATTTCTTGGATTAAGAATGTAGGAAAAGAGATTGACCATGAAAGAAGTGGTTAGTTAGGAGGTATATTGTGAAGGAAAAAGAGTAAGGTATAGCCATTCTGTTATTTTGGTTTTTGGAGCAATGCCTTAGAGCCTTATGCTGTAGTATGTTCCACAGTCTATGTTTTTAAAAAGATGTTTATTCATTTGTTACTTTTCAAACAGCTTTAGTGAGGTATAATTGATATAAAATAAACCTTATATATTTAAAGTGTACATATATATTTGATATATATATATATATATATATATATATATATATACACACACACACACACACTCCCATGAAATCACCACAATCACCTCGCGAATATATACATTAGCCCCCAAAGTTTCCTTATATTCCTTTGTTATTCCTCTCTCCCTTCTACCTCTCACCCTGTGCAACTACTAATCTTCATATAGACTTATGTATCAATGGAATCAGACAGTATGTACTCTATTATGGCCTTGCTTCTTTTACTCAGCATCATTATTTTGAGGTTCATCCATTTTATTGCATGTATTAACTGCTCATTCCTTTTTATTGACGAATAGTACTCCATTGTATGGTTATACCACAATTTGTTTATCTGTTGATGGACATTTAGATTGTTTGCAGTTAAACATTTATGCATAAGTCTTTGAGTGGACATATTCTTCCGTTTCTCTTGGGTAAACAGAATCTATTTTTAAATGTCTGAAGTAGAAGATCTATTCCCTTGAGGTTATTCTGTGACATTTGAGTTCCCATGGTTAAAATGCTTTCTGTTAAATTAGACCTAAATTTCCATTTCCTCAATTGATATATTTAATTAAATTCATCCTTTCACTATTCATGTTTATACTTGAAAAATATTTGTTGGCTATTATCATGCCTTTAGTCACCACTTTGTTAAATAAACTTCATATTCAGGATTCTCAATTTTTTTTCTTGAGTGAGTTAGTCCTTTTAGTTTTTTAATCTCATAGTTGTTCTGATTCTCTAGTATTTAACTTATTCTAGTTCTAGGTGACTTATCAAATGCAATGTTTATAAACATGAAAATTCAGTGAAGATAGCAATTTTTAATGCTTATTTTTAACTCCACTCTCAATTTTATTCAATTCAATAAGCATTTACTTATTCGTTTCAAGTTGACTGACATTGGTAGTAGTAAGATGAATAAGGCAGAATGGCAGAGTGGTTAAAAGCAAGAGCTTTGATTTTTGGAGATCTGGCATTGAACCCTGGATTAGTTATTTCTAGTCTTTGAGGTTTGGGGCAAAAAACTTTATGTTTCTAAGCCTTGTTTCTTCATCTATATATGAGAAAAGGCTAGTATCTCTTTTTCCCAGTTATTGTGAAGATTAAATGAAATAATGTAGGTGGGATATTCAATATTTCTTTTTACATCTCACAAACCACTTCCTGTCCCAAAATGATACAGTCCATTCCCATGTCTATGAAACTGCAAAGCAATCAAGGTCTTCAGTGAACTTCACTGGAATTTCCCTCTAATTTACCATGCCCAAAATGTCCTTCAGATGGAAGTATGGGGAGGTCCTTACACTCATGGGTCCCTAAGTACTAAGGTGGTTTCTACGGCTATAGATGTACTTGCTTTCATGATTCCTTTCTATGTTCATGATTTCACATTCCCCTCCATTTATATTAATCATTTTTTCTTGCCTTTAGTTGCTTAATAGAGTAAGAACATTGATGGTAATAAAAGAAAATGTCTTTGAAAGCTAGCCATTTATTGATGAGCATTAATTTATTTACACAGCGGGAAGCTATTAGGATTTTAGTGAGTCAGTAAATAAAATCCATTCTTTCCCAACCAATTGTGGAACACATTTAGAGCAAAGTGCAGAAGTAAGAAGAATGCAGGTCAAAATATTACTTGTTTTGTTACATTGACAAAGTTGATTTCAAATTATGCCTGTAAGTATAGAAGGGAATGTGCTTGTTAATAATCCCTTATCCTATGATTAAACTTATCCCCTACCCCAGTACTGGCACACTGGACAATCATAGGATTCCCTTACTAGAGGAGACTTTCAAGTGCACAGATGGAACTGTACAGAGAAAACTCTTTCAGCCTCCTGCCAAATCTCAGGAGAAATGGGTGCCATGGAACATGCTAAGATCAGAGGATTTTTTTTAATTCTCCATTCAGATATTTCATTTATTTCTCCTTCCCCTGGGGGAGGAGTAGGAGGTAGGAAAGACAATATTCATCTAGGTAGAGTTCTTCTACATGGAAACAGAAGGAGCATGGAATAATTGTCCTTCCCTCCCCAAAGAGTTTTCTACAGTTCATGGAATACATCACCTTTCAGAATCAGAGAGTGATGAGTTCTTGTCACATTGGGTGGTTGCATGAACCCATGTCCCTCCCTTTATGTCCCTTGAGTCAGGGTCCTGTTTTTTTTTTTCTCCTTTTCCCTCAGCTCTAGATAGAGCACTCAATACCACAGAGCATAGAGTGACTTTAAAGTGATTTTATTCTTGAAAAAAAGAGGATATGGCAAAGGATAGAGATAGAGGAATTTGTCTTTGGTTGTCCCTTCAGGAGGGAAATAGCTAATTTTAACAAAACATTCCCCTGCTTTCAGGGCTTTCCCTTGACATTGGAGGGGACCTCTCACTCTCTTTCACATTCACTGAGAACTTTCAAGAAAGAGCATGTGTTTTTTTTCCCCTCTGCAAATAAAGATAGCATTTCTGTTTCGCACAACTCTTTTAAAAAGAAGACAAAAAGATATAAAGGCTTAAAACCTGCCAATTTCAATGTTTGAAGCTTTTACACAGTTCACTCTGCTTAAGTAGTTAATACCAATGGATTGCAAATCAGTTCCATTCTGGAGAAAAGAAGTTTGTCAAGAAATTGCTTCTCTGTTGAGCCATCTGACTTCAGCTTTACCTGAATCATGTTCCAGCACCGATACTCTATAAGGAAGTTATTAATCCTAAAAAAGTGTTTTAATAAGAAACAAGAAAAAAACCAGTGTTTTGATAGGGGGTTATTTGTAATTTTCCTTTGTGAAGCTCTAATCTTTAAATTTGGAGATTTAGGAATATCTATCATGCAAGAATATGTGTATTATTTCTATCCCCTGAGGACCAAATAAGAAAAATATAAATATTACTGTGATACATCATTTTGTACCAAATTAAAGTATAGGATTTAGAAGCTAAATTCTAATCTTTACAATTATTTACAATCTATATTACATGCTATATAGCAGAGAGAAAGCCTGATCATTTTGACTTGAAATGCAGTTTTTTCCCTTCAATTTCTTGCATAATGATTGAGATGATAGAGTTTTATCTCTATCTTTTCCTGATATCTTATTTTTTTCCTGAATCTTACCCAATAAAGAGACATGATTTTCATGTTTATGATAACCACCACTAGGGATCAAAATAGTGCTACCTTTTTCCCAAAACACATGTCACCCTTTATCCTGCTTGGTTCTCCCCCCCTTCCTCCCCCCCCCCCGCTTTCTCTTCCTCTCTCTCTTTCTCTCCCTCTCCCTCTCTCATACACACACACACACACACACACACACACACACACACACAAGTACAAAAATATATAGGTAAGTTATTGCTGTGAGTATAAAATGGCTATTATTTTATTTATATCCAGTAGTTTTCCCCATTTTATTTCTGTGGCAAATAGTCTCAATCTTGGCATATGACTTTCATACACAGAAGCTCTGCATTATGTCTCCTAATGTCACATGCTTTTGCTAAGGAAGAAAAATCACAACTTGATGTATGGTGCTAGTTCACTCATCAATTAAATAACCTTCATCTAAAATGCTTCAGTAAGTTCTAATTGCTCATTTATAAACAATCTTTGGCAAAAGCAACATTTCAGATGACAGGCATTAATGACTTACTACGAGTAGAAAAAAGTATTCTGATCTTTTTCATGATTCAAAAGCAAATAAATCTCTGGTTTTCCCCAGAAAGAGAAATATGATCTGTTTTAATGTTTTCCTCTACTCACTAATTGTTTTAACTACAGGAAAACATTGATTTGGAGAATTCAGAGTCACTTATGTCATGGGTACTTCTCCAGGCCAATTAAGCCTAGAAACTTAGGATACAAAATAATCATAAGTCTATTATATGGAGCAGTACAGAAAAAACTCTTTCAGCCTCCTGCCAAATCTCAGGAGAAATGGGTGCCCTTATGTAGGGTCTTATTTGCTTCTAGCTATTAGATGATCCTAATTAATCTTGGTTTCCAGCTTATGCCCAGAGAGACCACATGCCACAATCCAACATCCTCTTAAATTCTGAGGCTGTTACAGAGATCCCCTCGCACAGCTGGAAGGCTTCTTCATTTCTACCACTGGCATTCTTGTTCTTGCCTGACTTTTCCCCTCCCTCATGGAAAGGTATATAATATACCTCTGAGTAAGGACGTAGTAGAACTCTTAAGAGTTTTATTTGGAGTTTGATATTGATTTTAAGATCTGACAACTATATTAAATGAAGAGAGATGAGTCACTTTTTAATAGGCACATCCCAGCCCCATGTAAAGGCATCATAATTGGTTTCTATGTGCTGTCCCAATAGAGACAGAGACTGGTTGGGAACAAGACATTTTTGTGAGGCTTTAAAATTGCTAGATCTCTGATAAACTGGAGACATTTTACTTGGTCATTAATCCTACGTCCAGACCACTATTTAGCTAAAATAGTTATATGGGCAAACAGGAAACAACTTTCTACTTTTAAGCTGGCACAACTAGTGCCTAAAGAAACTAACCTGAAAAATGGTAAATCTGGGTTTATATCGTGAGAGAAGCAGCTTTTATTGATGTTATGTGGTAAGTCAACTGTGAATGCCCTTCATGAGGGCATATGACAAAGGGTTGATCCTTATTTTCCATTAATGTAAACTTCTGTGATTAGCTCATCTGTCTCTCAACTATGAACCCTTTATAACATTGTTTCCACTATCTAAACCTTAGACTCAGTGAATGAGAGCTCCTTGTCATACCAAATTATTTTCCGTGGTGAACAATACTCTGTTACAGTTCACAAGTATTGGTTTCCTGGACTGTACTTCAGATAAAGCTTTGAAAAAAACTTTTTTTTTTTTTTTGCTGTTTCAGAGCTCATTTTTTGAGACTTAATTGACATATAACATTACATTAGTTTCACATATACAACATAATGGTTTGATATGTGTATGTACTGCAAAATGATTACCACTATAAAGAGGAGGACTCTTTACCACAGTACTGCTGCTGCCTCTGGGGCAAGCCCAAGGATGAAGCCAAGATACCCTCCTCATCTTTCGTTTCATCTGGGCAAGTGCAGATTCCTTCTCTTCCTATAGCATATAGAGGAAGTCTCTGGAGAAGTTAACTTGCTGTGCTCAGATAAAACTGTGCAGCACCCTCAAGCAGACAGTCTATATTCCTTCCCACCGGTGGTAGGATCCAGGAGCCCCCTGAAAACTGCCAATTTTCCTCCTCCCCACCCCCTCTATCTGAATACATTCCTGGGGTTAAGGCTGTTGTTTTGATACTAGCCTGCTATTTCTCTTTGAAGCAAGAAAAGTATTTACTCCAGCTAAGAGAAAATTTCTCTAGTAGAGATGTCACTGATTGTCTAAAGAGCCCTGTTTTCCTAATGTTCTTAAGTAACAGGAAACACTATATTTCCAATACTACGCTAGCAGTGGGGTTGTTTGTAGACTGGAAATGCTGCCCCATGCTTATAGCAGAAACTCCAGTAGCAGCTCACATATCACTACACTATTCACAGCTCACAGAACTCAGAACGAGAAACAAAGACATGGTCGGCAACTGTGCTTATATGTTAGCTATTCCTAGGCACATTCACTGAATTGCAGAGAAATATTCTTTGGATATGGATAATTCAAACCCCTGGAATTGAATATGCTCTGGGTTCAGTGTTAAAAACATTCAAATATCATCATATATTTGAGTTACAACATGAAATATACACATGGTTTCATTACTCATCGTTATTACAATTTCTAGTCTTATTAAAATTATGTTAACATCATTAGCTTTCCCCAGTTGTTCTCAATTTTCTTTCTCTTTGTAGTTTATTAACAGCATTTTTCATTAACCTTGTTAGTATTACTACAGACATTCACTGCATGCTCACTATGCGTTCAGCTAAACAGTTTATGTGCATCCTCACTTCATTCTCTCAATCACTTTCTCAGGTAGTTACTATTATAACACTTATTTTATAGACGTGGACTCTGCCATGCAGAGACGTTAAGCAGTTATGACCACACAGCTATGAAGAGGTAGAACAAAAATTCAGACCCAAGTATGTCTGACCATCTCCATGTTTTTGAGCTCTTACCCATATATATTATGTACATAGTATGTATGTAAAAATTAACAGATTCAATTAATCTAGACACATCTATTAGTATGTATATATATGAATAATATTTCTTATCACTCTGGTACTATGATCTGCTTAATTGGTTTATGAACATTTGCCATTAAGAAAAAATTAAAAAAAAATTTTTTTGAATGTTTATTTTTGAGACAGAGAGACAGTGTGTAAGCGGAGGAGGAACAGAGAGAGAGAGAGAGGGAGACAGAGTCTGAAGCAGACTCCAGGCTGTGAGCTGTCAGCACAGAGCCCGATGCAGGCTCGAACTCACAAACTGAGAGATCATGACCTGAGCCGAAGTCGGACACCCAACCAACTGAACTACCCAGGTGCCCCCCACTAAGAATATTTAAACAGTGATCATTCTATTTTTTTTACAGGTAAATTTAAATATTAACTTGTATGCAAAAATCAAGATTTTGTAGAATTAAAAAACACTAATTTTCACTCAAGTTTTAGTCATCGTTTTATGCTACTGATAGAAACACATTAAGCACACTGTTGAAGATCACTCTTAAACTGTTCTATGACAATTTGCGTTGTATTTTTTCTCCTCTTTCTTCAGATTTCTTCAGTGGCCTTATCTAAATATTCTTTATTTTATTATATTTTATTTTACTTTTTTACTGTTTATTTATTTTTGAGAGGAAACAGAGCACAAGTGGGGGAGGGGCAGAGAGAGAGGGAGACAGAATCCAAAGCAGGCTCCAGGCTCTGAGCTGTCAGCACAGAGCTCGATGTAGGGCTCAAACTCACGAATTGTGAGATCACGACCTGAGCCAAAGTCAGATGTTAACCAACTGAGCCACCCAGGTGCCCCAGTATTCGTAACTGCACATATTTAAAAACAACTAGCATATGTCAATGTGCCCTTAAGTAGGTCCCCAGCTATTAGCACTCTGCCTGGCACATAGTTAGTGACTCAAATATTTGCTGCATTTTACTGAAGCATAATTTAAAATATGGAATTAAACCCTTCTACGAATTTGTAAATAGACAAAAGTCAATCTCTTATAGAGAAACACCCAAATATTTACTTAAATATGCTTACCTATTTATAGCACATTTTTGGAAGTAGTTTAAGTAAGTATCCCTAAACAAAAATTCAGAGACATTAACCAATTTTAGTTATTCTGCCACTTTGCCTTCAATCAATGTATATGGAATACAATTTCAGGATAGTCAATGTTTAATAAATCTGGCTTACTTGTAGGCATATATCCGCCTATATGAAATTTATGAGAACGTGCCCAAAGTTATTTTATTTGAATTTATTTGAAACTCACGGTGAATTCTATTTAGTTTAAAGATCAAACATTTGGATGCTCTTATTTTTCTATCATGTACACATGCCATTTTTTTTTCTTAGCTAAAACTAGAAATGGAAAAGGCAAAAATACCGTGAGAACAGCAGTTTTCTTGTGGCATTTCCAGCTCGTTGGAAGTGGAGTATACTGGAAATCACGGGAGACAGGCCTTTCCCAGGGGGCTCTAAGTCCAGTGACACTAATCCAAGACGTTTGGTTTATTTAAAGCAGGCCTTTTAGGCTCATCTATCACCAGTCTCAAGACCCTGCACAAAACCCCTAGCAGTCCAGGCAATTATACAAGCATTCTGGCAGTCTTCTCCCTCTACGTGGAGTTAGCGTCCAAATGCACAAACGTTTTCCTTTCAACAAATATCTAATGGGTTTTCATAACTCTGAAAGATGGGTCTCCAAGTATAGGTTTGCTTTTCATGTCCTGTGTGGAGGTTTGGACCACTTTCTGATAGCAGAAGGGAAAATGAACTCCCTCTCAAACCATCAGTGTTTTTATTTCTTTCCTTTCTCAATTTAGCTGTTGTGACATGTTACCACCACGGCCAATTCTAGGGCAGGGTACACAAAATAATTTGAGACACCAGGGATGTGAGCAGCACATTTGGGGTTTCTCAGTCACCAAGATTTCTTTCAGTTTTTTAAAAAAGAATGCTTTTCTTTTGGCCAAAGAGAAGCAACTGAAGGCCAAAAGCATGTATTTAGTAAGAAGGAAATTTAATTTGCTCCAATAAACATTTTCCAAGCCCCTACTCTGTGGCAGGTCGTGAGGATGCTAAAATGATTAAGACAAAAGTAGGTGACATTTTGTGAATGCTGATTGTTTTCCAGGAGGTCTTCTAAGTCCTGTACATATATTATTCTATAAATGCCTAACAACAACCCCATAAGGTAAGCACTAGTATTGGCCCTATTTTACAGAGAACATCTGGGTGCAGCAAAGTCAGTTAACTTGCTTAAAGTCGCACAGGTAGAAAATGGTACTGGGATTCAAATCCATGTAGACTATCTTTAGAAACTATGCCTTTAATCATAGGGCCTCTCAAAATATTGACATATTAAGGTGAGAGACAGATTAGGTAACACTGTGAAGGAGCAGAGGGTAGAGGAGATTGTTGGGGAGGCTTCAAAGAAGTATTTGGGTAGATATACAAAGGTGGAAATGGAGTTCACCACATAGAACAGCTTGGATAGGGGGATGGGATGGGGAAACTTCTAGGAGAGAAGAATAGCATATGAAATGGTAGAGTGATGTTCTGAAAACCACAAATGATATGGCATTTCTGAAACATAAGGCATCAATATGGAGGAAGTTCGTGAAAGAAGTGAGTCTAGAGATATAGGCAAGTGACAATTCACAGGGAACATCAGATGACATGCTAAGGAGATTATATTTTATCCTGTGAATCAGTATTTCTCAAGGTTCCCCTTCAGTGTACCCTTATAGACAGAGAGAGAAATAAACTCTGATGTTGTGGCACTGTCGTTCACATAGTCCAAAGTCCTAATGTGGGAAAAACTTTTGAAGCCTATGGTTTTGCTTAAAATTTAGGAAAATTACATAATACAGTTGTGCTTATTGTAATATGTAAATTATTATTTAAGTTCTTTCTCATTTAAGAAAATCAACATTTTAGAATGATTTTTATGCTTCATACAAATGTGACAAAGTACCCTATGTTTGAGAAGTTTAGCTGAAGATATTGGTGGCGCAAGAGGCAAAGCAATGGTATAATTATATTTGCCTCTTTGAATAATAATATTGGAGGGACAGAGAGAGAAGAAGAAAATGCTCTAAATCAGACTAGAATTGATGAAGGCCATACCAAGGCAATGACAGTGGTGATGAAGAAGAGAAAAATGACTTTGGAAATATATGTAAGGATACTTAGTTATCAAATAGATATAAGGGATAATGGAAAGGATCAAGGTGAGGCTGTATATCAATTAATAGTGGGGCAATCTCCTCAAGTGAGATGCAGAATATAGGAAGAAGAAAGGCTTTCTGACAATTTTCATTATAAGGAAGTCTCAAGATAAAGACACTAATTCAGTAATTAGGGACATGAAATTCCACCTTTTCATATTCAACAAGATCTCACTGTGTCATTCTTGATTTTCTTTTATAGTGTTTGAAGGTATTTACTCCTGGAAGTTGAAAAAAATACATGTGTATTATAAAACAACCTATAAAATTCAAGGATGTTATTATAAAAATACAAAAATTAGTAATTATTGGTGAGGATGTGGAGAAATCAGAACTCTTGTGCATTGTTGGTTGGGAATGTAAAATGGTACAGCCTTTATGAAAAACAGTAGGGAGGTTCCTCAGAAAATTAAAAATAGAATTA
Source organism: Panthera uncia (assembly GCF_023721935.1). NCBI lineage: Eukaryota > Metazoa > Chordata > Mammalia > Carnivora > Felidae > Panthera > Panthera uncia. The sequence goes on from NC_064812.1 coordinate 30,338,034, forward strand.
CCATATTATTCAGAAGTTCCAGTTCCGGGTATATACCTCAAAAGAATTTAAAGCAGGAACTCACAAAGATATTTGTACACCAGTGTTCATGCAGCATTTTTGACAATAGCCAAAAAGTGGAAACAATTCAACTATCCATTAACAGATGAATGGATATACAAAATGTGATATGTACATATGATGGAATATTATTCACCCTTAAAAAGGCTTAAGACTTAAAGACTTAAAACAAAAGCTTTAAAAGGCTTATTTAAAAGGCTTTAAAAAGTGATTGGCTTATTTCAGCTTTTAAATATTCTGGTGTTATGAGGCTATGATAAAACCAAAAGAAGTTGATTTTCCTGAAATTCTTTATTAAATGATCAACTACTTTCCCCATGAGTTGATGATGCTTCTTTATCATGAATCAATTACATTATTTTTACTAGGGAGTATACCAGGACCATGTCTTCCATCACATAGACCTATATGGATAGAGAAGTTATGTAGAGCTAAGAATATTGACTTTGAATAAATTGGCCTATGTTGAGTCAAAGGACCACAGTTTCTAGTTGTGTGGAGTTACGGAAGTTATTTAATCTTTTTTTGGCCTTGGTTTTTCTATAAGATAGAAATAACAATATTAGCCAACTCATGGGATTGTAGCCAGATTTGGAAGGAGAAGCCTTGCAAAGTACCTTGCATATAAATAGTGCTTAATCAATGTTAGCTATCACTGCACTGCAATTTAGCAGTTATACATATGTATATATACATATCACAAATCTGTCTTGACTCCACTGTAATATATTCAGTTCCTACGATTTTCAAGTACTTCCTCATAGGGAAGTATTGAGGCTGAGATTGTATGATTGTGTAGTTTGTAGACCTCTTTTGCATATGTTATTGGTTTCCTTTTGAGTCACATAATAACTGTCAGATACAAGATACTTTTTCTCCCCAGTGGAGATGAGGAAACTCTTAAAGGTCACAAAAACTTTAAGGCAAAGATTGCGAACTTCTGCTAAAAGCATGTGACTTCCAAATTCAGTGCTTTTTCTGATTTATCATGCTGCCTCTGGGAACAGAATCTCTTTTATCATACGGCTGTATAAACTGTGAACAGAGTCTTTCTATTTAGGAAAGCATTTATTCTAAGCATGAAACAAATCTTCTGATACTTCTAGGGCAGTCCACATGTCCCTAACTCAAATATCTCCTGAAGTATGAACAGGAGAGATTAAAGACACCACTGGAATACTGTAAATAATATAGGAGGTGCTTGATTTATCCCTCTATAAAATTTCAGGAGGATTAAGGAGTCTTACTGTGAAAGTGGTGTCAAAACTAATTATAACACCTGATTCAAGATAGACATTCCTCAGACTTGTTTCTATCAGGTGGGAGCTTTCTTGGCAGCTTGCTCTCATCACAAAAAGGTGTTGTGAGAAGCTGATTTTTCTCTGAGCAGCCAAGTTGTACTAAAATTTTCAGAGGGGGGAAAAGTGTGTTTAAAGCTTTTCTTAGTTGTTAAATAACTGGAAACCTTTTGCTGAATATAAATTAGCTCTTTCTACCCTTCTTGCCCTGGTCTGTCATGTTACCTAACTTTTTAGTACAATTGAATCTCCCAGTTGAATCACACATAATAAACTATGTATGTATGTTTAAATTATTACTAATCATTAAGAATTGCAATTACAGGGGCACCTGGGTGGCTAAGTTGGTTAAACATCTGGCTCTTGACTTCAGCCCAGGTTACCATCTCACAGTTTGTGAGTTCAAGCCCCACATCAGGCTCTGTGCTGGCCATTTAGAGCCTGCTTGGGATCTCTCTCTCTCTCTCTCTCTCTCTCTCTCTCTCTCTCTCTCTGCCCCTCCCCTGCTTGTGTGCTCTGTTTCTCTCAAAATAAGTAAACTTAAAAAAATTAAAAAAAAGAATTAGAATTACAGTAAAAGTGCTATTTCTTGCCTTTATTACCCAGAATTAGTCATTCCTCCACAAACTTTTTCCATGTTTCCAACTTATTGAGGAAATCCAATCATCAAATTTAAAATGTCATATTCAAACTAAAGGTTAAGTGAAAATCTACATAATCATAAATCTTTTTGGAATGTGTAGCATGCAACTCAGAAATAAGTTTCCATTATTATGCAGAAAACTAAAAACTTAAATGGATTTAATTTAGCTCCCAAAGAAATCTACCTTATAGGGAAAGGTTAGCTAAATCATCATATAAATGAGATTTCAAGCGTCTGTAGCTGGATTTTCCTCTTAAGCTATAATTTCTTAACCTGCCACTGAATATATTGATTTACACAGCCATGTAATTTATTTACTGTAGTGGAAAGTTTTGTTTTGTTTTTGTTTCCCAGTTTGCATTAATTTTTTCTTTTGTTACGAGTATCTCTATTATTTTCTCAAGAACCACCCTTATACTCCATGTGGTTCTCTTAGTGTGAATTCCATCTCTGGCTCCAAGTATGAGCATGTTATTCAAGCCCAGTTAGAGCACCTTAGCTTCCTTGGCCAGAGTGATTGCTTCAGCAGTGGGCATGTGTCCCAGTCAAAACTAATGGCATTCATTAAGAATTTTGCTGTGACTTCAGGGAGAGAAAGGTACTCTTTCCCACTGGGCTGGAGAGAACATAGACCTTCAGCTGTTGTCAGTCATGTGTGACACCAGAAGCAGTTGACAGTGAAGTCAAGATGCAAGGAAACAGAGTCAAGACTGAAATGTAGTTGGGTTCTCGTAACTCATTTAAAGCACTGGTTCAAGCTGGTATGCAAACCAACCCTACTCCTGAACAATAACCTGTTGATTTGATTACTAAATACTTATTAAGAATTCTTTCAAAGACTTTATAATATAAAAGACAGTACGAATTGCCAAATACAGTATACTATGACAAATGGTAGATTAGGTCAAAGCAGAGTGCTATAGGGGAAATTAGGGATACCTTGAAAGGGTCAGACAAGAAATTCAGAGGGAGGTGATCTATTCTAGTTGACTCCTAAATGAAGAGCAGAGAGTAGTGTTTGGAGGATGGTGACTAAAGGAAGGGATGGCTGTGAATGGTCTTAAGAAATTAGCCTATGCAAAACCCTAGAGACCAGAGTAAGGGTGTCAAGTAACATTGAGGAATTTACTATGGTGGGACCACACATTGAAGAAATGGGCAAAGAGTTTTGGAGTCATGAGAAATCAAGCTGGTGGAGTAAGCAGAAGCAAGAAGAAAGAGATCTTTATATACCACGGTTTTAAGCAGAGATACTGTGTTTTAGAAATATGACTCATAGCTGTGTGGAGAAGTGGTTTGAGAGGCAGCAAAATTGAAGGTGATTAAATTTGCTAGGGGAGAGGTAATGGCCACATGGTCTGATGTAATGGCTCTGTGAATGGAGAGAATCAGGTGGATTTCAAAGAGATTTTGAAAGGATGAAAAATCGGGTCTTCTGATTGATTGGATGTGGAGAAATTCAAGATGTGTTAGAAGAGACTGAAATAAGAGATAAAAGTTTGGTAGTTAAGTACTCCTCCAATACTGAAGTTCTGCTCTCTGTGAAAGAACTGCCCCTTCTTTTGTGGCTGTTCACATTAAATGATACCACCAGCTACCCAACTGTTCAGCCTCATCCCAGTAAGTTATTTGTCTTTTTTTGCCTTCTGCGTGCATTTATTACTGTTTCCTGGCAGCCACCAACAACAGAAGTCTCCTTTGCATCAATATAGAACACAGAGAAGGCACAACTTATTAATGGAAAACTACTAACAGATTTGCATTTAAGGTAGTATGAAAGTGACTACAAAGTCCAGACAGAATTTCACATCAATTAACACAGAAAAGTAGAAAAAAGAACAGTTAACTTCTCTTATCTCCTCAAGAGATGAATGATGTATATGTGATTGCTACCTCCTTAAAGACTCCTGTGTTCATTTTGGAGCTAGGTGTTTACAATTCCAAAGGTCAGAAGGCCTGTGACCTTACATTTTAAAATCGAAAGGTTAGGCCTCTTCCTGGGCCTATTATGTTTTAAGGAGATATCCTAAGAATGGGAGAGTAGGGAGGCAGCCACTTCCCTTTCCTTCATTAAACAAAAAAATTTCATAACTTTAGTTTCACCAGTCTTTCCCTGATTATTTCATCCCAGCTAGTTCAGCCTACCTCTGTTTATTCCCTGAATTCAACATCTGAGATTAATGTTGATATTACTTAACCCAAATTTCAGGGTAAAGGACATGAGACCCTAAGTTCCTGACAAGTTAAGAGAATTCCAAGGTCCCACTCAAGTTGTTGGTTGACTTAGTAAATGCCAGAAGTCCTATCATACTTATTAATTGGGTACCTCTATGTGTTTGACCCAATGTGTAACCAACCAAAGGACAACATTCAGTCATGTTGGAGGGGATAGGGCCAGGTTCCATGAACAAGAATGATACCAGGCAATGCATGCTTGTTTCTCCCCCTCTTCTCTTCTCCTGTCTCTCCTAGCATCTAAGTTTCTTAATAAACTGCTGTAATGGGCATGTCTCAGGGACAAGAAAGTAGGTGAGACTGAGGAAAGTTTATTTTGTTATCCTCTGGTTCATTTTACATATACCTTTCAAGGATGTGTATCAGAAAGGTGGAGAGGGGTGCATCCTATTCAGGTACGTAGAAATTCTTCCTCAAGTCAACAAACCTTCTCACATTACAGGTAAATAAGATAGTGTTAGTGATCTGCCACCTCTAGTGGATCCATCTCTGGGTTCCAACTGATGCCTCCCCTACTGAGAATCCTAAGGGGATTTTGGCTGTCTTACAGAAGCTTCTCTGCATGGTGGCTGTGGTGAGAGGCTAAGCAGCAACTACTGCTGTCACTTTGGGATGTTATGCTTGGCCAAATAACCAACCCCTGGTTGGCTCTTGAGAGGGAAAAAATCTTGGCATTTGGGTATTGGCGGAGGTGGTCTGCAGTACTGCTTTTACAAGTAAGGGCTTTTACTGATGATGTCATAGGGAGACCAAGGAAAGGATTTTATTTGACATCACAACAAAGTCTTCCTAAAATATCTCTGTAAGCATTCTTTCTCTTTCTCGAAAGTCTTTTGCCATATGGCATGTCACATCTCTCATTTCTCTCTGTGCCTTTCCTTTGATTACTTTCATCTTCTTTTCCATACCTCCCTTTTGACAACCCACTTCAGCCTTCTCTCATTTCCATTTCATCTGGGTCCATCTATTCTTTTCCTTTTCAATTCTTTTGTCTTCTCCAAAATGTATCCTTAAGAGTTATATAGCTCATTGCTAAGCTTGAAAAACACCAGAATGTTAAATAAATTATTGTCATGTTTTGTAATATACATATAAAAGTATATATTATAATCAAAATAATAGTATATACCTTATATGTAAGTATAAATGAATAAATACATAAATAAATTTATATATGTAATTGTTTGGACTCGAGCCTTGATGAGATGTAGTACTGGAAAATGAACTGTTTATTTTTTTTGAACACTAACACTTGTCAATCCAGTGGGGTCCTTCAAAAAATACAGCAAAACTTTATTTTATCAAGTTTTTTGCTGTTCATCATGTGTTAATCAGGCAGTGGAAGGTACCCATCAATTACAGAGTGCCCTAAGTTTGACTTTCAACTTAAATTTATCTCTGAGGCTCAGTTTTCTTATCATTAAAGTGGGAGAAATAATCTCCATAGGATTGTTTGCAAGACTGAATTTGTGACATATGAATACACGGTAGACACTCAGCAACCTTAATTTCATTTCTCTTTCTTACTTTGATTTTCTGTTGTTTGAAAAGGAAAACTAGGCATTTGGTTTTCTTTTCCAAAAAAAATTTAAAAAAACTTATGTAAATATGACATAAAGGTAAACTTACCAGGTGTCGAAACATTTATGCTATTTAACTTCAGATGTTCAGTTTTAATTGTTGCTGTTGGAGAGAGTGCTATTTTTCTTCATAGTCATACTTTTCTCCATGAAATCTGTTTGGGTCTTTTTAACTTTATTTCAACCATCCTTCCCAAAATAACACTATTTGTTAGTATTGTTAATCCAAATTTACTTTATAGCCTTTTATAGTACAAAAGTTAGAGAATCAAAAATCCACAGGGTGGATTTCGTTTATGAACTCTCAAAATGTCCAAGAAATAAGGTAATTTTGGCAATGTTCTGGATTCATGTTTCTCTTTGAAACTGAATAAATCTGCTTATTTCTTTTCTTATTGATTACACCTGTATGCTGAAAGCCTGTGATAATTAACTTTTTATCATTTAAATTTGGATTGCAAACTGTTTTGGTAATTAAAAGCAGATGGCAGAAGCTGGAGAAAAATGTGTAGCAGCTGATTAGTGGAAATAAATGAATTTGGAGTTATTTCACTTCCAGATAATAGATGGGTCAAACACAGTTTATACTTCACAGTGTGTACTTTTAGAGTAATTCCAAACATGATGTTTGATAATATATCGAGAAGTAGGTGTTTGTTCTTCATCATCTTTTGCTCTCTGTCCTGTGAGAGAATGCTCACTTATTTTCCTTGTACAGCATGTGTGCCAACACATTAATTTCAGCTCAACCTGGTTACTTGTGTCACCAGCAGCTTTTTGATAAGGATTTGCTTTGCCTCCGGGTATCTTGAAGCTAAGCATTATGTGTTGCTTGAATTTTTCTTCATGAAGCTTGTTGTTGGCTCTCAAAGCCAGCATTCAACAAAGTTCAGCCACCCTATAAAGTTCATCTGTCAGCCTAACAATTTTCATTCTAATGCTGAAAACAAAAGACTTCAGTGGGTAAAATGAAGTTGTTCAGCAGGTTAGACTGGTTTTAAGCACCCTCTCAGATTAATGTTAATTAAGATTCTAATTCCCACTACTCTGGAACTGTGAAAACAATTTGAAAGGTGTGGGTGATTCTCTAATTTCCATAAATTGGAGCAGCTATATGGCCATAAAGGCTAAAGGATCCAGCCCTAACTATCAACCCACCAAAGCACTGAAAATTTATGTTCCATGATTGAAAGCCACCAGAAACAACCAAATCTTTTCATAGGTTTTCAGTCATTTCTCTGAGAAACGACTGCTGGAGTACAAAAGTTAGAGAATCAAAAAACATATCATACACTTTCCTTTTCAGGGCAGTCATCCTTTATTCAAGAATTTTATCAACTTTTGGAAATAGCTCTATTTTTTTTTCCTTTGTAGAATTTTGTCTTGATAGAGAAACTGGTACACGATTCCAATTCTACTATTTATTATTAAAGATTTAATGAGAATCCATCTGCATGTGTTGAATTGTGTCCTCCCAAAAAATATGTTGAAGTCCTAAACTCCAATACCTAGGAATGTGATGTTATTTGGAAATAGGGTGTTTGTAGATTTAACCAAATTAAGATGAAGTGATTAGGATGGGCTCTAATTCAATACAACTTGTATCCTTATAAAAGCAAAATTTGGACAAAGGCACAGGGAAGATGATGTGATGATGGCCTTTTGATGGCAGAGGCAGAGATTGGACTGATGCAGCTGGAAGCCAAGGGATGCCAAGGATTGCTGCCCACCACCAGAAGCTAGGAAGAGGCAAGGAAGGAATCTACCCAGTGTCCCAGAGAAGCATAGTCCTGCTGACACCTGGATTTGGGAATTTTAAGCCACCCAATTTGTGGTGCTTTATTATGGTAGCTATGGCAAAATAATACACAATCTGTTGTCATGATGAAAATCTTTCTTTGAGAAACACATCTGGAAGAATAGATGAATAATAGAGAATATAATGCTCTGTTTCTCATTAAAAGATATGCTTTTTTTGAGTATTGATTTAAATTCTAGTTCATTAATATACAGTGTAATATTGGTCTCAGGAGTAGAATTTAGTGATTCATCACTTACATACAATGCCCAGTGCTCATCATAACAAGTGCCCTCCTTAATACCAATCACCCAGTTAGCTCTCAATCTGTTTAAAAAAAATTTTTTTTTAATGAGAGATTTCTATTATTAATACAAAAGCTACACATGTTCATTATGGACAATGTTAAAAACAGATAGGTGGTCTAAACTGGTCCTTGCCCTGTAAAGTCTATTCTCCACAGAGCAACTGGAATGAACTAGTTAAAATACTGATTTTGCCTCTTCTCTCATTAGAATCCTTCAGAATTTCTATCTCTCTCAGAGCAAATCCATAGAATACAGTGGCCTATAATCCATTTAAATCATTACAGCAATGGTTCTGAATAAACTGGGGGCATTTAAAAACTGCTGCTGTCTGGTTCATCCTAGATAAATTCCAGCAGAATTTCCAAGGGTGCAGACTGGGCAAGGGTAGGGTGATTCTAAGGTACTACTCTAAGATGAAGAACTGCTGCCAGTCACAATTTTTCCTCCTCACTCCTGAAAGCCCTTCTCTTTGCCCCTCTTATCTCTTAGACTTCATCTTCTACTGGCCACACGAACTTCCTTGCTGTGCCCTACAAACCTCAACGATGTTCTCACTCGCTCTTTGTTCTTGTACCACTTCCACAGGCACCCATTCACATGACTGGTTCCTTCATTTCTTTCAGGTCTCCACTCAAGGAAACTTTACTGGTGAAGCTTTTTCTGACCTCTTAAAAAAATACTCCCCCATTCCATCTGCCCTAGTGTTCCTTTTCCCCTTTCCCTTATTTTTCTTTATATCATTTACCAATTTTTGACATATTATACTCTTGTTTATTTTTTAACTGCCTGCTACACCCAACTTGAATGTAAGCTCCTTAAGGGCAAAGACGCTTGTGTTGTTCACTGTTATATCCCTAGAAAAATGTGTAGCAAATAGTAGGCATTCAATACATGTTTCCTGAACAAATCCATGAATTATGATAGGATTGGGGAATATGCTAAAATGTGAAATGAAATCATGTCCTATTGAATATCGGTAAGTTTTGTTTCAACTCTGGAGTTACCTTTGCCTATCACAACTGTATTAATCGTCCTATTATAATAAAACAACATAAGGAATTCATGAACATTCTGAACTATCTTCAATGTCCTCCTAACATTTCTATTTCTACTCCCAATCATTTACTTTTCTTCATATTTTAATCCCCTGCTTTTCCTCTTACTCTGAACCTCTGGATCAGTCTTCATCTCCATCCTTTACCGATACCTTGAATATTGGTGTTGGCCATGTTCTCGTCCTACCTATCCCTGCATCTTCTTTTCTGCCCAGGATGGCTTCAGTGGTTCTCATTTTGACTGCCATTTAGAATATGTGGAGACCTTTAAGAAAATACCAACGGTGGGCTAGTTTCCAGTTTATACCAGTTAAATAGGACTCTCTGAGTTGAGGCTCAAGCATTGGTTTAAAAAATTCCGTGGGTAATTCTGATGGATAGCCAGAATTGAGAACCGCAGAAAGATACTGAGAACTTCTCAGATCACGGTTCAAATTCTTTTCTGTGTTTTGGGGAAGTAATATAAACAAGATGTAAGTTAGCAAGATAGAGAATTGTGGAAATGAAAGTCAACCAGGGAGAGACTGGAGGGAAGGAAAGGAGTCAGCTATTGCAATACTCTAGGCAAGTGATGAGAATCTGAATTTAGGACCCAGGTGATAAGGAGTAGAAGGATAACAGATTATACAGACAGGAGGCAGGATGTATCAAGTTATCTATTGTTGGGCAACACCCTCCCCCCCCAAATTTAGTGGCCTCAAAAAAGCAACAGTGATTTGCTTATAACAGTGGCTTATAAATCTGCCATTTAGGCTCCGCGGGAATGGCCTATCTGCACCATGTGGTATCAGTGAGATGGCTCTAGTCTGAAAGATGTACTTTTAAGATGGGTTACTCACGTCTGTCAGATTGGGGTTGGCTGTCAACTTTGAGGCTTAGCAAGGGCTGAAGCTTAGAGTTTTTTTGTTTTGTTTCTGTTTTTTTGTTTTTGTTTTTTTTTTTTAGTTTCATAAATCTGACGAGGGCCGAGTGGGGTATACATTTGGGAAGACGTGCCAGTCTTGGCTCAGAAGGCTCCTCCGCAGGAAGGCCAGCTCTCAGTGCCTGCTCCTTCAGGGGTTCAAGTCCCAGGCCAGAGAGTTCCTGGTATCCCAGCCTTGGGCGGTGGGGTCATCCTCTCGATGGAGGCCGGGTGACGGGGTCAGCGCGCTGAGTCCTGCCGGCGTTGGCCCCTCTCGGTCGGTCCTGTGCCCGGCCTGTCATTGGCGGCCGGCGACGTGGCCGGGTCTGGCGTTTGGGACACGCATGCCGGGGGCTTCAGGAGGGCTCCGCGGGGCTGGCAGGTTTGCCCTGGACTTGGGGGCGGCTGTGTTCGTGCAGGGAGGCGCGAGAGGACATGGGCTCGGAGAGCAGGGGGTGGTGGACTGCCCCCTCAGGCTCTGGTCGGCTTCTCCCCTTTGGTGGACGCCCGGGGCCCTAGGTCGGGCGGGGGGAGTCCGAGTAGCCGGTGACTGTGTGGTTGGGGGGAGGGGCACATGGCGCCCGCTGTCTCCACCATCTCCACAGCGCAGTTCGTCGGCCTCCTGCGACTCTCTCTGTCAGCGTCTTCAGTGTTCCTGGTGGCGCTCCTCCCTGAGTTGTCCCTGCTACTCCCTGAGGTGCGGCTCCATCTCCTCAGGGGCCGCCTTCTGCCGCTTGGCCTTCCGCCTGCGCAGGCCTCTCAGGCGCGCCTTGTGGAGCGCGAGCCGCGGCTCCGGTCGGTGGTCGCCATCTTGCTACTTGTTGCGTTTCCCGGAGGAGAGGCTTCCGCCGGCGGCTGGGGCTCAGTGCGCACGCTGCCTTGGTCGTCGCTGAGGGCTTTGCTGCCTTACCACACGGTGGCTGCATTCCGAGAGCGAGCGTTCCTAGGATTGCGTTTTCAGTTCCATCGTAAGTCGCACAGCGTCACTTGCGTTATTGGCTGAGGCGGTCACAAAGGCTAACCTGGAAGAGGACGCGGACGCCATTATCTTGATGGGATTGGCAAGGTTTTAGAAGAGGTCTGGGCTGGGAGATATGGTGGTGGCCAGTTTAGGCCACGGTCGGCTTCCGTCTTGGGGTCTAATTGGAAGGGGACGATGAAAACAACGAAGAAGGAAGGGCAAAGGTGATTTAAGTAAAAGCAGCTTTAAAGATAATGCTTATTTGGATTATTACCAAAAGTTAAGTACGTAATGTTATCACTAGCTAGGGCTGCAGGAAATACTGTTTCTAATACATGCTCTTAAAGCCTACAGTAGTGTGTTTCATTTGCTTTGTTCAGAACATACATTGGATCTGGACACTGGATAATCCTTCTGGAAGGGTGATAATTTTCTAAAAGCTTTTGGAAACCTTTGATAGCTAGGCTGTTTTCACACGTGTGTCCTGTTACTTGACTGAATGTACACAACTCAAACGACTGGTAAGGTTAGGAGAAATATGAAAACAAAAGAAAACAGGAAGCCACTTCTTCCAGCCCACTGTTACTATTTTAAGGGATTGATACAGGGAATTTCCTGACTTAACTTTAATCTTAAATTATATGCTTCCATGGTTGGTAATACAAAAATAGGCCCAGTGGAACCACCTCCTTGTCTTAGGTGAACTTATCAGTTGTTGGGGGCAGGGGAGGGGGGGGCGGATAAAAAGGGCAGCTGGAATCATTGTGAAAAATGACCTCTCTGGTAGTCATGGGCTCAGTTGCAATAAATATTATGTTATGATGATGCCTGTAATAAGTAGTAGCTAAGAGAACAATGTTCTGGTTCCTTTGGACTCTTATCCCATTGGCAAACACTCCAGAAGAGGGGTTCACATCCAGCTCTGCCTTGTCCATGTGAGTTCTTGGTTCACACAGTATCTTAAAGCAGAAGAATGAAGGAGAGGGGGATTGAGAAATGTCTTTACTGGTTTCATTGCAAGGCTAAGCTCACCACACACTTGGGCTGCATTTTTTCCCCCTAGAATTAATTCAGACTGCTGTTTATAGATTTGTTGTCTTTGACAAAGTTCAATCATGTGAAAAGGCTATAACTAAATGTATCAGATGTTTAATATTAAGAAAACAGGTGAGTGGCAAAACATACTCATGCACTTAGTAAATATTTATTAAATGCCTACTGTGTGCAAAACACAGTGCCAGCTGAGCTTAGAATCTTGTTCTGATTTGGATCAAATCTAAATGCAGGAGTTGATCTTATTATAATCATCGTTTTTGTTAGTCCAACATTTTGCTTTCACTCAGCCAAGTTTACAAAGCAGCACATTGCTTACAATTTGACTCATCAACTGGCAGGTTTTACTGCTGCTTTCTCTTTGACCGTATGAGTACACATCATAAAATCAGCACCATTGACTTTGAAGACATTTATTAAAATAATGCATTTGTGAGAGGAAATTTTATAAGACCTGTGGGTTATAAACTCCTTGATCTATTTACTCCAAATCATTGGATCCTAATCCTTGCAGGGTGGGACAGGTCCTGGTGCTTGTAGTGTGATGTGAGAAGTTTTAAGTGTATTAGTCACAACCGGAGTATACTGAGCTCCCTTAACAATTGGGTCCTCACATTTGTTACTTTTGAAACCTTGATTTAGATCCAACCGATATAACTCTTTCAGAAGAATGGCCTATAACAACTATAATTTTAAAGATATATTTTCTAAGTAGCTAACTTTGAGTGAATACATGTATGTGTATGTGTGTGTGTGTGTACTGCCAAGATTTTGTACATTTTATTTATGTAAAATGTGCCAGTCAATATTTACTAAAGAAAAAATTGAAGAATGCATCTCTCAATGATGATGGAAAGACAGAAAGAATTTTTCTTAGGTAGTATTCTTATATTTGGAAGAAGGTTCAAAACAGTAACATAGATTTTGGTGGAGAAACAAACCTATATACATGTCAGGCACTGGTAGTTAATGGAGAATAAAAGATGACTGAGATTTGGCTCATACCCTTTGGGAAGCTGCAGTGAGTGAGAAGAACTTGATTCAGATGTGAAGAACAAAAAGCACTACCATATATGCTACGGTATTGTCTGCAGAAAGGAGTTGAGGAAGACAACTTGGAGAGGCAGATATTTGAACTGGCTCGTAAAGCCTGAATAACATTTCTTCCAGGAATGGCAAGACAACTGTGTTTCAGGGAAAAGACACCAAGAAAGAGAAAGGTCCGTGCAACCAAAGTGCCAAACCCCAGGAACCTATAAGAGAAAGCAGGATAGGACAGATGAGGGAGGCCTAGAGAACTTGGATAATGTGAGACTTGAGGAGAGGCTGGAAAAGCTTGAGGGTGAAGAGGTCTTGAAAAATCAAGAGGGAGAAAATCTCAGTGACTATTGAACAACAACAACAGCCTAGTAAGAGGCAGCCTAAAGTAAAGTCAGAATTCTTTCCCCTAGCTGAAAAGTCCTTGCCTGGTGGGAACTTCACCTACCTTTATAACCACATCTCCTGCCCCTCTCCTCCTTACTCAATATGAACTTCTTTTGAACACATACCAAACCTGATCCTACCTGAAAAACTGTGCCCTAGGTCAGTGGTTCTCAATTAGGTGTGATTTTTGTCACCCTGAAGACATTTAGCAATTTTGGCTGTCAAGACCTACTAACAGAAGATCTACTGGTATCTAGTGGGTAGAGGCTCCAATACTGTTAAACATCCTATAGCAAGCAGGATGTTCCCCTACAACAAAAAATTATCAGTCCCAGAGTGGCAGTCGTGTCAAAATTGAGAAACTTTTAGGTGTTCCCTTAGCATGAGTACCCTTCTCACAGATGTAGTCACTCTGTCACCTCCTTGTTTTATGTTTAAATGAATTATCACTATGGAGTGATTCTTGTTTGTTTCAATTATTGTGCTGACCCTCTATCAAAATATAAGCTCCATGAGGGCAGAGGACTGGACTATATCAACAGCTCCCAGACAGTGCCTGGAACACCACAATGCTCAATAAATATTTGTTAAATAAATAAATGGGTGGGTTGCAATCCTGGTTCTAGCCTCTACTACCTCTGTGATTTTGGCAAGTTTCTAAATTGCTAATGTCCCTTTTTCTCATATGCAAACTGTGGGGCAAGAACTGTGTGTATTGGGTACAGAGCTGTCAAGAACAGTTCTTGACACATCAGTAGAGCGTCATTGGCACTAGTTGAATGAATGTTGAAAGGCAATAAATTCCTTATTAGAACGTACTAACCCCTTGCTTTGATTCCCGGGTAAACTTTAGCATTTAGGAAAATGGAAAAGTGGGTAGGTGTTTTAGCAAAAGTAGCTTGGGCCCTTCAAAATTAGATGATACAGTCCATTTTTTCCCTTGTTTAGAAACTGATTTTTTAAAAAAATATTTATTTTTGAGACAGAGAGAGAGACAGAGCATGAGCTGGGGAGGGGCAGAGAGAGAGGGAGACACAGAATCCGAAGCAGGCTCCAGGCTCTGAGCTGTCAGCACAGAGCCCGATGTGGGGCTCAAACTCACAGACCGCGAGATCACGACCTGAGCCGAAGTGAGACGCCCAACCGACTGAGCCACCCAGGCGCCCCTAGAAACTGATTTAAGATGCAAGTTTCTTTACTTGTGATTGGAAAGCTCCAGCCTGTTTTTGTTTGTTTGTTTGTTTGTTTGTTTGTTTAAGAAAACAAGACTCTGGTTAGACATTTTAGAGTAGCTAAACCATGTGTTCAGACCAATTCTGACCAAACTTGAATGCTTAATGAGGATAGGATTAGTATTAAGCTCAGTGCAATGCACAGGGCTAGACATCTGGGTGACAAAGTAAGGACATGGCTGATTTTTAAAATAATTAGTTTCACAGCTTCCATTTTTGGAAAAAGCCTTAGGGATACCACTGGTTCAGAAACAATATGATGAGACAGCATTAGAGGAAAAAGAAAATGTCACATTTAACTTGTGAAAAATGTTCAGCGATAAACCAGATATTTTCTCCATTGGTAAAACAAACAAGCAAGAGCTAGTGAACTGGACCCAAGGAGCCCTGCCAAAGTCAAATCGCCCACGGACACTGTGCAGACTCTTTATTTCTATTTCATTTGGTTTTTTCTATCTTTCCAATACCTCCAGCATAAAATTAAAGTGGGAAGCAATATGTTCTGGTTTATTATGTATTTTTTCATCCTCAGTAGAATCTAAAATTATACCTAAGCAGATATTCATGTTTGGAGGATAATGTTCTGAAGCCTAACCATGAGAAGGATTGTATGTTCTTAGGAAAAATGTTTTAAACAAATCAATATTATTGTTGATCTTTTAAATAAATTCTTAAACTTATTTAATGATCTCTACTCTCCTTTTTCCTTCTTTTGAAGGCTGAATTGGAATGTCCTAGATATTCAGAGCCACAGGACAGAAAGACCCTGAGTGCAAAGAGACACCCCCTGAGCACAAATGCCCTGAACTGTTACCTTGGTATTTATTTGACACCAACTAGCATTAACTTAGGTAAGATACCATGTCTTTTACCAACATTGGGAAAACATAAGAGCATTCAAGAGGGTAATATGTTTCAAGTAGAAGGTAGAATTACTTGCCCACAGCAATAATTTGTAGTACCTACCTGATGCCTGAAGGCCTTTGAGTTTGAGACTCCTTGCTTATTGAAACCCTTCAGATCATTAATTGCCCTGTAATTTCACCTTTGGTCATCTTCTCTGTAACAGGAATAAAGAAATTTAGCCGTAAAATTCAGAAAGGTGAATTTATCTAAAATTCTTAAAATTTTAGACCAAAGGAAATGGCTTGAGAAACATTTTCAAACATCTCATGTTCATTATTTTATCTGTGGAAAGCTATAAAATAAATACAATCAAGGACTTGTAAAATTAAAAGAGGTCTAGGGCCATCTAACCTTACCCTCTATATCTGTGTGTGAATTTTCTCAGTTGTTGCATTTGAGTACCACCTCTTTTGTAAGTACTTGGAGTAATGGGGAGCTCCTTACCATACAACACAGCTTTATTGAGCAGTTTTATTGTTAGGACTTTATTATTTGATAAATAATATACCCACAATATAATATGTCCTCTATACCTACCACTGACTATAATAAATTCTGTTGTCAAATGCATATGAAGTCATGTAGGATAAACCTGATTTCTCTTCCATATGCTCATGAAACAGCCTGTTAGTTATTGGAAGACATGTCAGATGTCCTGTCTATACAACATCTTAGTTTTTCCAGACCAAAGACTCTCAGTTCTTTCAACTGTTAAACATGTTTATTGTGGTATCATAATCCTGATTGTCTCTTCTAGAAGCAATCCATAAACTTCTAGATATATTCTTAGTTATAGCCTATTTTTATTATCATTTTGGATTTGTTTTGGGCTGTCCTCATCTGACAGCTGAAACATTTGAACTATTGTCAACCATATAGCCTATATATTTTATGGTAAATACAGCTCAACGTTTGTTGTTTAATGTTTGTTTAAGTTATTAATCCTTTGTTGGTTTAAAATATTTATGAAGATTTCATACATTTCAGTACTTACAGTACCTGCAGGTTTGGTATGAGGGGAAAATTGATATGGTCTCAGAAACCTAGATATTAATTTTTTAAGAATAAACTAGAATTTATTCTGTGAGAGATTCAGAGGCAATCTTAGATTGAGGTTTTTTTTTTTTCACTGCCATTTTTTTTAAAGTTTATTTATTTTGAGAGAGAGAGAGAGAGTGTGTGTGTGTGTGTGTGTGTGTGTGTGTGTATGTGTATGTGTGTATGTATGTGCATGAGCTGGGAAGGGGCAGAGATAGAGGGAGACAGAATCTCAAGCAGGCTTCTGACCTGTTGACCTAGGGCTTGAACTCATGAATTGTGAGATCATGACCTGAACTGAAATCAAGAGTTGGCTGCTTAACTACTGAGCTACCTAAGCCCCCCTTCACTGCCATTTTTAAATAATCATTTTCCCATTTTCTCTTCATGTCTCTTAATTACCTTTAGGTTTCTGCATTTCTAAATGTCTATATTTTCTTATGGAATTTTGAAGCTTCTGTATTCTAACTTTATTCAATTTGAGGAAAAGATCATTTTATTTTTCAGTATATCTGATACGATGCTTTATGGTTGTGATAATTCACAATAGTTAGCAAAACAAAAATGAAACTTCCATTTTATACCTATACAAACTTTGCTGATAAAGAAACCTGCTGCCTTACCTAGCTAGACCAGTAGACTGACACTGAAGTTTCTTCAAACACATTTAGGTGTTATAGCTCACTTGAAAACTTTACACATCACGTTTCCCTTCAAGGGTTTTCCCGTTCCTTCTTCCTGGTTCTAATTTCTTATGATAACAGAGAACAATAGGGTGTTAATGGAAGGGGGATAGGGATGTCTGTGTGTATGATTGCCCACTCGTCAGTACTAAGTAACCCAAGTAGTCCAGGAGAGTTTTTATACTGGCTCCAGCTGTTAGTGATCCCAGTGGGTTTGGTGACCAGTTGTTATTGCCCTCACAGCACATGCTGGCACTATAGTGTGTTACACTGCATAGCTGCAGGGCCCAGCTGGGTCTCTTAATAATAATTTTATGGCATGGTGGTCCTTTGACCTTTAATCCAGAGACTCTTCCACATAATTAACACCAAGGTCCCTGTTGGGGGCTGATGGATTGTCATTTGTCTGCTTAATATTTATAACCTCTTATAAGCCCACATAAATTTTAGGATTTTCTTCTATACCAAATTTAACTTCAAAGAAAACTGTGGCTGGTCCTTGCCTTTTCCAGTCTAGGCATGCCTTTGCACCTATCACTTGTGATCTGCCCCAGAAAAATCTGCACATTCCTCTGTTAAGAAACTCTAGTCAAGCAGTGGTTGCTCGTCTTTTAGATTCTGAGCCCTCTTCCCAATTTCCTGGCAGGGCAATTTTTGTGGTACATCTCTTTCCCCCAGTAAGCACCCAGGTAATAGGTAAGGCAATACAAATTGCACTGTCAGTTCCCTTCCACTTTCTATTCATCTCTTTTTATAGCTGGAGAAAGATGCTCGATTTTCAGGTTTGCATATTTTTCCCAATCTTCTGCCTGGTGAGTTGCTTTCTAGCCAGGTAGTTTAAGCTATCCCCCTTATTGGTGGTCCATGGAGAGGATGGAGGAAAGAATGAGAGTGTGGTCAATATATGGCTCAAGTTGAAGCCGTATCTATCACTCAGTTCATGTAATTCTCAGAGACAGCCTTACCTTGGAGTTTTATTAGCTCCCTTTTCAAAGTACATTGGCACTCTGGACAATAATAATTATTCACAATAATAACGTGAAGATTTGTGTTTGATGACATACTGGTCTAACAAAAACGTGGAATTGAAAAATCAATTCTTGCAATCATGCATATTTGAAAGACAATTCTGGGAACTGTTCCTCTTTTTCATCTTTTGCAAAGCTACTCTTGTATTTGACAGTTTCGTAATTCAGATAAGTGGATAATTAAGCCCATCTTTCAGTTCATCTGTCTATATTTAGCAAGCCACCATGTGAGGATATGAAAATAAGACCTGGCCCTTGCCTTGGGCCAAGAATGGTTTTCACATTTTTAAAGAGTTGAAAAAAACAAAACAAAACAAAGAATTCGTGTCACCCTTCATGGCCTACAAAATCTAAAACATTTAATATCAAGTCCTTTCCAGAGTTCACTAAACCACTCACCAGTGACATTTTCACCTGAGTATGGTATTTTCATATTTTTTATTATTTTATACTTTTACTCACTACTTTATATTTATTATTTTTTATATTGATATGATTAATATTTAACATTTTGAGATATTTCACTTAATTATCAATAATTTTTCCGTGATTCTTATAATCTGTTCATTAGCTTTTCCTTTCTTTCTTGCTTTATAAATCTAGTCTGCTCTTCTACTCAATAGATACAGTCATTTTGGCAGGGTAAAAATTGAGTACAGACTACATTAAAATCATCAAATTGATTTCTTACATTTGATTCAGGCATTTTTGAGGCTTTGTGCTGAGAGCTGCATTCAATAAACAATTTTACATTTAAGAAAACTTTATTTGACTGGAATATCATGCCATTTGACTTAAATTGATTTATCAATTCAGTCAAAATTATCAATGTTTATATACATATACAAAGTATACATGTATATAGATAAATCGATATCTTCATCTAGGAATAATGTAGCATGTCAAAACATTGTACTTTCTTCAAGTTGACTTACTGCTATATTTCAACACTGTCACCTTATATTCAGTATATTTGTGCATTTCACCATACATTTTTGGAAAGAGTTGAGTCACAGACATCCATCCAATCTAAATGTTTTTTTCAGGATATGAAAGAAAAATATTGTTTTAAAAATCAAGTGAATTTTAAATACTTTTTAAAACTGCACTTCTATCTGAATTTCCTGAATTTGAAGGGTCATGATAGCTTATCCCTTTTTAGAATAAAAGGAGTTAGGATATAAAGTGTTTTGGTGTGTCAATTTTGTATACATAATAATTCAAACATTCTTAAAACGGGTCTAACATGACCCATATGCTTTTATTCACTACTTGTTACTACTTGAGTTATTTTAATCCTTATCATTTATCTATTGATTATATTATTCTTTCATGGTATTTATTATGCCAAATAGAACCAGGAATAGCATAGTAATTGAAGCAAGCTAAAACCTTTCAAATGATGTCCATGAAGAAAGAATATTCCTGCAAAACCCAAAGAGGACTTAATACCATATTCGAATTCTTTCCATTCTACAAACATGTAAAACTCTTCTTTCTGCAGAGACCTTGTTGCCTTTCTTTCAGGATGGTCTTTTACCAACTCTTTGCTCTAATGATTTTCTCATTTTGGACCTGAAGTATAGGATCAATCCAAGGCATTAATCCAGTAACCCATGATTATTAAGATTATATTCACCCCTATCTGTATCTAGAGGTTTTGGAGTGTTGGAGTAGGAACCTTGTGTATTCTTCCTTACTTTGTGGCACAAACATCCAGATTGTATGTGGAGATTTGTTTCAGATCATTTGCTGTTTGCTTCTCAATCTTGTTTTCTAAAATATGAAATATTCTTCCAGAAGATAAGGCAAATATATACAGTGGGAAAAGACAGAAAAAAAAAGAGAGTTGCTATTTCACATGGTCACTGCCAAGAAAAGCTCCTCAGACACCAGTTATAAACTTGTAATTGTAGTCCTTGGAGTAAGCATCCTTTTGTCATCCTAGTAAGATTATGGAAACAATACAGCCACAATTCCTTTATAAATAATTCTGACATAAGAATTTTGTATGGCATATTTAAATTAAGTATATTATAAGATACTTGGTATATATGCCTGGAGTCTAAATGTGAATTGTACATATAATTATAATAGTATTTACAAATTTTACTCCATAATTTTATAGCTGATAAATAAATTATGGATTTAGGTTTGAAATTAGTTCTTTGGGGCAGGCTGTAGCTCATTAATAACAATTAAAGACAAAGTTTTGATTTTGAATATATGTTAATATATGGTGAGTACATGTTAATCTTTTTTCTTTGTGTTTATAAATGCATATTTAATACCCTTTAATAATTTTTGAATGAATCTTTTGCATGTGTTTTTATGTTAGCCTCTCACCATTTAAAATGCCAGTGCACTTACCTAGAGTTACATATGATAAGGGTAGTTGTAGCATAAACAAAGTTATTGCAAATTCCTAATGGTCTGCACATTACTTTTTTATGTTGAATTTTGCATAACTTACTATCTCTTCAGCTATTATAAAAAATCTTAGTAATTAGAGATAAACAGGCCAATAATCATTTGGCTAGTTTCCCTCTCATATAGAGTGATTCCCTCTACTATATTTTCTACTGATTTATCTTATTATAGTTACATGGTTTAAAGGAGAGAGTTGCTACCATTCCGAAAAGGAATGTTTCCTGATGCGAGGGGTCAGAGAGAAAGAGCATAATTAGAGCTGGAACTTCTGGGTCCCAGTTTTAGCTCAACTGCTTATTATCAGAGTAGTCATTTAATTGTCTGTGAAAATTAGGATAATAGTACTTTACAGGTTTACAGAAGGAGCCAAATGAAATCCTGTGTAGGAAGGTATTTGGTAAAGTGCTAGTTGTAAGTTAACATCATCAATTATTTAACCTGTTTCTTTTCTGTGTCCCATTAAATGGAATTTTATAGCATGCTTTCTTAACAACAGCTGTATTGCTACCAAGGGGGCAAAAATAGATTCTTGGAGGAAGCAAAAAGAAATCTTACTCTTTTTATATGTACAGCACATACACAAATGCAGCATATATGTAATATGTGTTATATTTGTAGTGTTAAAATTTTATGAGGAAGAGGGGCACCTGGGTGACTCAGTCGGTTAAGCATCTGACTTCAGCTCAGGTCATGATCTCCTGGCTCCTGAGTTAAAGCCCCATGTCAGGCTCTGTGCTGGCAGCTCAGAGCCTGGAGCCTGCTTTGGGTTCTGTGTCTCCCTTTTTCTCTGCCCCTCCCCTGCTCACGTTTTGTGTCTCTGTCTCTCTCTCTAAAATAAATAAACATTTAAAAAAATTATGAAGAGGATAATAAAGAAAAAAATTTCTATGGAGGCTTGTTAGGGGGTGATAATATAAAAAAGGTTGAGAAACACTACATTATAGTTGATAACAGACACAGATTTTGTGTGGAATAAATATAATTTCATGTTACTTTTTTTCTGTAAGCAAACTTGTTTGTTTCATGCTCCCATTGTGCCTTAAGGAATACATGTAATCTGAGATATTCAGAGTTTCAGTGCCCTTACCCCCCTCATTCCCAGAATTATCTATGTGCTAGGGAACTTATGTTATAATAAAGTTTTGAGGCATTGACTCTTTGAATTCCAAGATCCCTTGGAGTTGGTCTCTCCCAGCTGCTTCTGTACCTCCCTGTAGTGCACAGGTCAAGATTGGCTGCTTTCCTGCTACTCTAGAGCTATAGGAAACTTGACAGAAATCTCAGAGACCTTCTGCCCAGATTCTCCCTCCAGATAGTTTTGCCCTGTTCACTTTTTGTCTATGAGGAATCCAGAGATTTTGTCTACATTTTGGGCTTTATCCAAATATAGGAGCCAAAGATTCCTATGCATTTAGATTCCTCAAAATTTTACTGGTTACTTTATCTTACCACTACCCCCACCCCATGGTTCAGCCCCAAGGGTAGAGGGTGAGGTTGAGTGTGCAGAGTATAATTCCCTTTTGGGAGAACATTCTGAAAGCTATTATCCCTTCCAGGTATTTTAGAAATGAATTGTTAAGGGTAAACTTACTCTTTATATTAACTCTTTTGTTGTAATAACCTTATCCTGACAAAGTGGTTGCTTCATGATATAATTTAATGGGGAAGGGCCACTATATTAAATGAAAGTATATGTGGGTGATGGACACATGCAGGGGGCATGTTAGATTTTATTAAACAATTATTTCAGGATATTTTTCTCACTTTGTTAATATATTGCATAGCAGATTATTTTTTTCAACAACTTAATTGAGATGTAATCTATGTATAAAATTTACCCATTCTAAAGGTACAATTGAATATTTTTTTGTAAATTTATGTAGCTGTGCAACCATAGCCACCATCCAGTTTTAGAACTTTTCTATCACTGTCCCTAAATTCTCAAAAGACCATTTCAACTCAATCCTAGTGGGATCATTCCATTTTACTGCTGAATTAGTATCCCAGTGAAATAGTATTTTGTGGATATACCACATTTTGTTTATCCATTGATCAATTGATAGGCATTTTAGCTGTTTCCAGCTTTTGGCTGTGATCAATAAGACTACTATGAACATTCTCATAGAAGTCTTTATGGGTGTAAATTTTAATTTCTTTTAGGTAGATTTCTAGGAGTGGATTTGCTTGTTCATGTAATAAGTTTATGGTTAACATTTTCAGAAAGTGCCAGAATGTTTTCCAAAGAGACAGTACTTTTTTTCCATTCTCACCAGCATATATAGAGGGTTCCAATTTCTTTACATCTTTGACAACACTTGGTATTATATGTCTTTTAATTATAGTTATTTGGTATGCGTGTTGTTTTTTGTCATTGTGGTTTTAATTTGTATTGCTTTAACAACTAATGATATTGAACATCTTTCATGTGCTTATTACTGGGTAATGTATTATCCTGGTGAGCTGTCTACTCAAGTCTTTTGCTTATTTTTTAATTGGATGTTTTTAAAAAATGTTGAATTGTATGTTTTCTTTATATTTTCTTGGTACAAATTTTCTATCAGATATATAGTTTTCAAATAGTTTATTTCAATCTGTGGCTTGTCTTTTCAGTCACTTAATAGTATCTTTAGAAAAACAAAAGTTTTTAATGAAGTCCAGTTGTCAGAGATTTTATTTTTTATTTTTTTTTAATTAAAAAAATTTTTTTTTTTTTTTTTTTTTGAGAGAGTGTGTAGGGGTAGAGAGAGAGGGAGAGAGAATCCCAAGCAGGCTGGGTGCTGTCAGCGAGCTGCAGGGCTTGATCTCAAAAATCGTGAGATCATGACCAGGACAGAAATCAGGAGTTGGACACTTAACCAGTTAAGCCACCCAGGAACCCCCAAGTTTGTCAGAGATTTTTAAAATGGATTGTGTATCTGCTGTCATGTCTAAAAACACTGTCTAATTCAAGATTATGAAGATTTTCTTTCATATTTTCTTTTAGAAGGTTTTTAGCTTTAGTTCTTACATTTCAGTCTCTGAACTATTTTGATTTACTTTTTTATATGGTTATGATATAGGGTCTAAATTTAGTTTTGTTTTTTATCTTATTTTATTATTTGCAAATGCATTTCCAATTGTCCCAAATGTTCTAGCACAATTTTTTTTTTTTTTTTTTTTTTAAAGACTATGCTTTCTCCATTGAACTGACTTTGTGGCACTGTTGTAGAAAACCAGTTGGGCATAAATGTAAGGGTTTATTTCTGAACTATCAATTTGGTTTTGTTGATCTTTCTGCCTATCATTATACCATTATTACGTTATTTTAATCATTATAACTGAATGTCCAAATTTATTCTTTTTCAAAATTGTTTTAACTATTCTAAGTCCTTTGCATTTCCATATAAATTTAAAAATCAGCATGTAAGCTTCTACATAAAAGACTGCGGGATTTTAATGAGAATTATGATGAATCTATAGATCAGTTTGGGGAGATTTGAAATCTTTACAATATTCTGTCTTCTAATCCACAAACAATGTAATTTTTTTCTAATTATTTGGACTTCCTTAATTTCTTTCAACAATGTGTTACAGTTCTCAATTTACAAATCTGTATTTTTTTTGTTAAATATATTCCTAAATATTTTATTCTTTTTTGCTGCTATTGTATGTGTAATAGTTTTCTTGCTTTCATTTTCATATTGTTCAGTGGTGATAATTTCGATTATTCAAGCCCCTATCTGTCTCCCATCCTAATACTCTCCCCTGAGTCTCTGGCTGGTTTACCAGTACATCACTTGCCTCAAACAAGACCATAACCTCAGACTAGCAGAGCTGCTGTCTGTCACTCTTTGCTTGCCACCAGGGTCACCACTTTAACTGTCAACACTTCATTTCAAAGGAGCCCATTCTGGCAGAATCAGCAAGACTAAATAATTGTTTTTGGCAATTTTGCCCAAGTATATATAGTTGGTTTTCTGTCAGATTGAAAGTTGGAAATAACTTATTTTTATATAATTTTTTTCCCTAAATTAGTTTCAGTATTTAAAAGGTTGGCTATTTTATGCTTAGAAAGTTTTTCTTACACTTTTGTTTAGAACTTTAAAATCAGAATTAGGGGGCTATACATTGTATATTTTTTGCTAAATAAAACAACTCTGAAAATGTATTTCATTTTTTGTACCTATTCATGAATATTTTGTGATATTTGAAGGACAGAAGTAACTGATGAATAACCAAAAATATTCACATACTTAAGTCACTTTCTGTTAATTAGGTGAGGTCATTAATATAGGTTGAGTAGTGTGGTATTTTTCAGTGGTATATTTCTCTTTTGAAAGTTTCAAATTTACTATTCCACTTCAGTGTTTAAAGGGCTGTCATAATTTCAATATTTATTCTGAAAATGAGAATTTTTCAGCTTCTTAGCTATATAATTGATTCATTACATGACAGTGCTCCAAAATCCACATACATGGATACAGATACTAAGCCAGAAGTGTTTATACAAGTTTTATTTTACTTCAGTGTTTTCATTTATTGAGATTAGTAAATATTGTGTAATCTTTGGGCCAAAGTTTTGAATTCTAGAGATAAAATAATTTGCTTTATTCTTGACTAAATTTTAAGTCCTTTGAATATAGATATCACATTCTTTTTAATGTTTATTTATTTTTGACAGAGAGAGAAAGAAAGAGAGAAAGAGAGAGAGCAAGTTGGGGAGGGTCAGAGAGAGGGGGAGACACAGAATCTGAAGCAGGCTCCAGGCTCTGAGCTGTCAGCACAGAGCCTGATGCAGGGTTCAAACTCACGGAATTCGAGATCATGACCCGAGCCGAAGTCAGACACTCACCCAACTGAGCCACCCAGGCACCCCTAGATATCACATTCTTTTAATAATAATTCTCTAATAATACTCTTCACAGATTCTTATATAAGTAAATTTAATAGATGCATTCACTACTCCACTCAGTCTCCCATTGTGGAGGTATCACGTGTCTCATTATGAAAAGTTAGAAACAAAAGATAAAGTACCTAGATATTAAGATAAATATATAAAAACCAATAGTTTTCCCCCCATCTAATGAAAGGATATTTATTTGGTACCTACATTATGCTACCCACTAAGGGAGGTGCTGGGGATGGTGGTAAACAATAATAAACATTATCCCTGTGCCCAAGGATTGTTTCCTAGGGAGAGAATCAGCAAATAATGAACAAATAAATAATTCAAACTACAAAATTACTACAAAAAGGAATTAGCTAGGTGAAGCAACAGAAAATAATGGGAAAATCTACCTTGATAAGATGGTTCAGAGGAAAGTTTTTTTGACATTTTCCCCTATTGTTTCACTATTTTACATTTATTATTTTATTATTTAAAATTTTTATTTGGAATAATTTAAAACTTATGAAAAATTTCAAAAATAAGTACAAGGAATGTCTGTATATACTTGTTCCAATTTATGAAATGCTAATCTTTTACAGCATTCTCTTTATCATTTATTCTTTAAATCTCTCTTTCCATCCGTGTACCTGTGTCCTACATAATTTGTTTTTCTGAGTCATTTAAGTGTGCTTCCATCATGGGCCTCTAACCATATTAGTTTAGTGGATATTTCGCAGGAGGAAGAATATTCTCTTACATAACCACAACAGACTTTTCAACTTGAGTAAAATTAATGTTGAGGAAATAGGTTAATTGAAACTAGTATTTCTATTCCTATTTTGTCAGTTGACCTAGTACTGTCCTGTATGTGGCATTGTGTCTGTATTTTCTAGTATGGGATCCCACCTGGGATCAGATAGTGCATTTAGTTGCCATGGCTCTTTAGCCTCTTTTAACCTGTAACATTTCCACAGCTTTTCCTTGTCTTTTATGACATTGACATTTTTGAGGAATGCAGTTCTATCTTAAACCCCCTTTTAACAAAAGAACGTTCCTTACTTTGAGTTTGTATGATTTTCCCTCATGATTAAATTCTAATAAATACAAAGCAGGCTATGGGAAGACATTTTAAGACCAGGCACATATCCTTCTCAGCAAAACATTCCTCTGGATTTAGCTTCCATTGACATTTCTTTCCTGTTCAATCTTTATTGTAATGGTTGCAAAATAATGATTTTTATACCCCCACTGGTCCCCTCATATCCTTCAGAGAACATTTGTCATTCTCCTGTAAGGAAAGCCTTGCCTTTTCCTCCATTTATTTATTTATCTGGTTATTATTGGTAGGAATTCATAATTCCTATTTTTCAATGGTTTATAATTACTGAGCTTAATTAATTTGATGTTCAAATTGTCTCAGATTTGGCCAGTGGGAACATCTTCATTCTGTCTCCTGTGTCCTTTTGATATACCCATCTTTTTAAAATTTACTTTTATTTATTTATTTTTTTTACCACTTCCTCCTACTTTCTGGCACTATAAGGTGTTTCAGGCTCATCTTGTTAATACCTTGTATTGGCCTTGATGTCAGTCATTTCCCCACAAATCCTGCTCAGTAGGTCCTATATAAGCGAAAAACAATCGGTTATAAGAAACATCACCCATTTGATTCTAAGATCTGCATTCACGTAATCAAAATTGAAAATCTCTTAGGGAATCCAACACGTCTTCTAAAAGCTAATAAAATATAGGAAAATCGAGCAAAAAGGCAGATTTCATCTCAACAAGTGAAAATTTGTTAAAATATTGATATATTTGGAATAATTTGGGATGGTACTTGACTCAATGGGTATAATACAGTAATAAGAAAAGCTAAAACAGAGCCGACAGTGATTTTTAAAAAAGGACTAGAATCACTAATTAATTTATAGATTATTGATTAGTGCAGTCTTGGGCTTTTTCCCTCGTTGAACAGAATTCATTTAAATGGAATGGATTAAAGAGTTAATGCCAAAAATTAAATGTTATAAAAAAAAGTTACATGTGAATATGTAATTGAACACAATCACTGGGATTTTTTTTTTTGCATAAAAGCAAAAGAGAAACAATATTTATTGAATTGTTACTCATTTCTACAAATGTTTTACCTTTCTCTTAAAATAATTTTCCAAAAGCTAATTATTTCATAACCTTAGAATAAAATGCCCTATTAAAAAAAGAGAACAGTCTTCATATATGTCACAAATGTCTCCATGCAACTGTGCTTTATGTACACATACCTTCTTAGCTTCATGTCCACTGTCTCCTTTGTTCATTTTATTCCTGGTGCTAGGAAAGTGCCCAGCGCATGGTATGGCCTGGATAAATGTTATCTGAGTGAATAAATCAACAACTTGAGGCAATTGGAGTAAATGTATTTGTACATGCCCTTCTAGCTGTAGGATTAAAATGAAGTCTTTCAGACTTCAGGCCAAAATTGTTTTCTGTACAATGTCTGTCATCTGAAGGGTATTTAGTTTATATCTGTGCCCTGATGGTGGCTGAGATGAGCATCCACAAACACATAACATTAATTGGAGCCTTCCTTTTCTTGTCCTAGCATATTTATAGATATATAAATATCTATCTCTCTGTATATATATCTTCTAATGGACTGAATATTGAAGAGGCTTGAGGACCATTTCAGTATTTCAAAGAAAATGTGATTTTAACCTTTTTTAGATTTCTCAATATTTTGAGCACTCACATCCTCAAGGTGACTATAATTTAGAGGGGGAAAAAAAAAGATTGGAAATTACTTTGAAACCCTAGGAGCACAAATCTAACTGGCTTCTGTTCTTCAGTAGTTGTGAGTAATGATAACAAATAAAAAGGTTAAGGCTGCCAGCTTGCGCCCATGGAAATGCAATGGAGAGTTCCAGGCCTGCTGTGGTTCCTACAAAGAGAGATGTTGATTTGGAGATGTCTTTATAAAGTATGCAATGAAAATATATCACAATTTTTGTGTGTGTCTGAATAGATAAATAATTATAAGAACAGTTATATTGACCTTTTTTTAAATACTGTTTTGTCAGGTTAGACTAAATATGAGAGATTCTATCTAGTATTTTTTTATACCTTGCAATATTTAGCTTATATGAGTGATGCTTAATTTCTGTGTTTGAGAAGTAAAGTGCTGTAGAACATTTGTGTAGGTGTATGGTACCCTGTCCATTATAAATGCCTAATGCCATAAATATCAAAATGTTACTGCCAGTATTATATTATTTAGCTCTTATAATAAAGCTACTGGGAAGGCATTTTTGTGCCCCTTTAGTAGATGAGGAATATAGGTCACATAAAACTCAGGCAGTTGGTCCAAGGAACACAGACCTGCGAAGTGGCAAAGCCAGGGCTTATCTCCAGATCAGCCTGTCTTTGCTGCATGGGCTGCCCTTGACTTCTCATGGCCCCAAAATGTTGATTGCCATGTGGTTTTGATTTCTGGCTACAAACCCAAACGTATTTATTAAACATATGCAATTCTTTTAGATGTAGAGGCCCTCATATTCATATATTCCCTGTTGCCTTGCTAAATGGTGTTATAAATTACATTTATACACACACACACACACACACACACACACACACACACAATTTTTTCCCTGAGTATGGAAGAGAGAAGAAAGGAGAAATACTGGGTATAAGACAGTAAAGTAAGATACCTAAGAAAAAAATATTAGCACGATTACCTGATGTTGCTTAAATCCAGAAACTCATGAAATATCCTTGATTCTTAGTTAACTTTGTGTTAGATCTTTTGCTTAAAACCTGAAACAGCTTCTGTGTAGGCAGAATAATGGCCTTCCAAAGATGTGCACATACTTATCTCAGGATCTTATGAATATATTGCCTCACATGACAAAAGAGACTTTACAGGTGTGATTAAATTGAAGACCTTGAGATGCTGAGATTATCCTTGTGGGCCCAATGTCATCACTTTATAAAAGTGAAAGAGGGAGGTAGAAGAGTGAAAGGGAGAGGAGATGTGACATTGAAGTGGTAAGAGGGCCATGTGCTAGCAAATATGAATATGGGTAACCTCTAGAAGCTGGAGAAGAAAAGGAGATGGGTTCTCTCCTACAGCCTCCAGATGGGACACAACACTAGTAACCCATTTTGGACCTCTGACTTGAGAACTATAAGATAATAAATTTATGTTACCTTATTTAAGCCACTAAATTCTTGATAATTTGTTACAGCAGCAGTAGGAGACTAATACAGCATCCCACTATGATTGTAATAAAACCCAAAGTCCTCAGCCTTGACTCTTAAGACCCTTCAAGATTGCATCTCACTCAACTGCCTGCCTCACATCTGAACTCCATGCTTTATAATTTGCTCTCCACCAAGATGATATTGCTCAGAGTTGGTTTGCATAAATTCTTGCCTTCTCTGTTTCCTGGTCTTGCTTTTCTCTGCCTCAGGCTGTGCCTTCTTTCCTATTCTTTCTCATATCATCTCTAATATCAACCACGGTTCTACTTATACTATAGCCAGGATAATCATTACTTCAGATTTCATTCCTATAGGAAGTCTTCCCAGTACTTTTTCTATCCCTCAGTAAGCAGTTCTATGCTCCCTGTGATATTGTGATTTGTAGGAAATATATATTTGGTTTTTGTTCATGGTTCCTGGCTCATGGCTTATAAAACCCCTTGAATTTCCTGTAATATGAGCAATGAAGGTGTTTTTTGTTAGGCTTATGAAATTATTTTTGTAAAGCCCTTGGGTGACTTAAGGGTAGGGATATGGTTGTCAGGAGAATTAACCATGTGATTAGAGGGTTCAAAGTTTCAGCCTCCTTTTCCCCCACATCCCAACCTCTGGGGAGGGGAAAGGTGCTGGAGATTGTGTTCAGTTGCCAGTGGTCAATGACTTAGTGAGTCATACTGATATAATGGAGCCTCCATAAAACCCCAAAAGGACAGGGTTCCAAGAGCTTCCAGGGTGTGCTTGGGAGAGTGACACACCTGAAGAGGGCATGGAAGCTCCGCACCCTTTCCGTGTATCGTGACCTTTGCATCTCTTCCATCTGGCTGTTCCTGTCATTATATCCATTTATAATAAACTGGTAATCTAGTGAGTAAATGCATTTCCTGAGATCTATGAGCTACTCTAACAACTTAGTGGAACCTAAAGGGGATGTCTTTTGTAAATGCATCTTATTGGAACTTCTGATTTATAGACAGACTTGTAACTGGCGTCCAGAGTTGGGGTGGGAAGCAGACTTGTAGAACTGAGCCCTTAACCTGTGGATTCTGATGCTACCTCTGGGTGTTAGTGTTAGAATTGACTTGAATTGTACAATACCCAGTTGGCATCCAGAGAACTTTTGGTGGTGGTAGAGGGAAGTGCTCCCTCCCCTCCAGGAATTGGAATTGGGTTCCTGTTACTCCCTTAATTCAACCTCTACTCTAATTAATCTTTATGATAGCATCTATTATACAGCATGAAACAGTCTATTCATAGTTTCATAATTTTGTCTCGAGGCCCAGCATAGTGTTGCCAGTATACAGTCAATGCTCATGAAAATTTTTCTATATTAATTTGCTCAAGAAGTTTGTGAAACTAAAGGTAACTGAATTATTTATAAAAAGAGGAAAGACCTTCTTGGAGGGAGTTCTGTAAAAAACAGCTGTAGGTAATGAATAGTTTGACTGATAGCGTGTGCAGCTATCTCTGTTCTGGCACAACATTTATACTTTTGGTACACGTAACATTAAGCTCTTATAAAGGGGAAGGTGCAGCATACCAATTCATGAAATGATCCACATTCTGTAGCTCTTTATATCAAAACTATGTATCACAACTGATGTATCCAACATTTGCATTATGTACAAACAACTATAGGGCATTTCTTATATCTAGATTTCTTTTAAAGTTTGTTTCCCTTTTAGTAGTGTAGACAGAAGATGGACAGTTTCACGGAGAAATGACAGCCCTTGTCTCATCACAGTATTACAGATGGAAACTTCTTAAACAGGCTGGGGAGTTAAGGGAACCTAAAGCAATGTAGAATCTGTGAAAGAGGGGGTTTCACATGAGGGAAGGGTTAGGATATGCAGGGGAAGACTTGCCACCCTCATGCTTGCTACTTCAAAAAAGTCAGGAGTAAAAGAAACCACATAGAATTTAAAAAATAGTTTTCTGCTGGGAAAATTTAGGTTAAGTTATACTAAGCCTATAGTTTCAGTTGGTAAGAACAATTATATTAAACAGATAGATATACCCTGGAATCAGAGACAATTTGTTTATCAGCTTTGCTTATCTGAGTCTGAGTTAGGTCCTCCAGTGTTTGAAAAGCTTTGATGCCTCAACATGATGTTTGCCAAAGTGGTGTCTATAATGAGCAGCCAAATTCTCTGTATTTCAGGCACTTTCTTTTAAACTGCTTTTGAATGAGACTGTCAAGTGTTGCATGCTGTATGTCAGTTAACACTTGGGGAGTGAAATTCACAAAGGGCACTTATTGTACCTTCACAACAAGGATATCTTTGCCAACACTTCAGAGCTATTTTAAGTTTTGGAGTTGTAAGTATCTCACTCTTCTTAGAAGTGATAGTAGTGACCCAGGATGCCTGGGTTTTAAAGTGAGTTTACACTTTCAAGACATTCTTGCACACGTTGGGATTTTAACTGCACTGTATGTCCGAGGAATTGGGCCCTTTATTTATGTGGCTTCCTTCATCTAAGAGGTTTAATAATAATGACAGTGACAAAATAAGCAATGACAACATTTACTGATTGCTTGTTAATTACTTGACACTGTAAGCATTTACCTGTATGATCTCACTGAATACACACTAGAGCCTAGAGATAGATACGACTCTTAGTCCTGTTTACAGATGCAAAAATTGAGGCTTAGAAAGTTTAAGTAAAATACTTAGCGAAATAGAACATAAATGGTGAAATTGAATTTGCTCCAATGAACCCATGACTTGAGATCTTGTACTTTATATTTCTTTATTCTGATAAAACAAGGCTGTCAAAGGAGGGGGAAAAAAAGGTGGATGTGTGGTTGGCAGGGTAGGCAAGGTTCATATTAAAAAATACCTGGGCACCAATTAAATCCTTTATTTCTCAGTATTCCTCAGTGGAGTATTTTGTGTGTGTGTGGGGGGGGCGATGTGTGTGTGTACTTTTTGTATGTATGTATTTTCTCCTTTTCAGTTTTCTCGTGTCCTCAAAAACCTTCTCTGTAATCTTCTGTGTTTTATTCTGGCAACTTGAGATACTTGTATTTCTCTCTCTTGTAATGCATTCTAATGGTAATATTTTAAAAAGTATTAGTTCCTGTAGATTGGAGCTGGGAATTTAATATGTAGACATGTCTTTATTTCTCTCCTTGCAAGCCGACCACGAACTCACTTTGTACATGCTGTTGAGAATAATGGAAAAATAAAGAAAAACAAAGAATAAAGGCAGGAATCTAAAGATTGGGAAAATAAGCATCAAACTCATTTTGGAGACAATTGTGGATTGGCTTCAGTTTACAATGCCTACACATTTCCCTCAGCTTTTCATTCATCACTGTCATTAATTTCTCTCCTCATTTGCTCAACAGATGAATAGCAAGGAAGACAATAGAATTAAACTGGAACAAAAAGGCCCCTTTATCCCAGTTCCTCAGTGTTCCTTCCAGAATAGGGACATTTAATGATGGGAGGTCCATCTGATTATCTGAAGCCAATGCATTTCTACCTCAGTAGTCAACTGTTTTCAGCAAAAGGAAAGGCTTGTAAATTGTAAAGATCAAGTTAATTGAGTGCTTTGAAGAGAATTAATCTATCAGAGGAAAAGGTGGATACCACAAATTTATTCTCTCCTATACAGAACTACATTATGAAGCACAGGCCAGGCACTGCCTTCACTTAATTTTTTGTGTCCTTATAGCTTAATTTCACTTCTAAAAACTTGTATGTCCTCTTCTAGAACCTGACCTATCTTTCCCTTGACCTGCTTATCTATGTTATTTCTTTGTAGAACTGCTGCAGAGTCTATCCACTTCTCTCTTCTTGGCTTTATCTTACTAATTAGCTACCTAATTAATCTTCCTAAAGTACAGATCTGATTAGGATATATTGCTGCTTAGTAAACTTTAATAATTTACCTTCATCTAAACAACAAAAGTCTGACTTTCTGGCTTAAGCTTCAGAACTTTCTATGTCCTGGCCCTGTTTTCTTTCTCCACCCCCCCCCCCAGCTTTTTAAAAGTTTTTATTTATTTGAGAGAGAGAGAAAAAATGAGAGAGAGAATGAACAGGGGAGGGGCAGAGAAGGAGGGAGACAGAATCCCAAGCAGGCTCCACACCAGAAGCGCAGAGCCCAATGTGGGGCTCTAACTCACAAACCACAAGAACATGACCTGAGCTGACACCAAGAGTCGGTCACTCAACTGACTAAGGCACTCAGGGGTCCCTGTCCTGGCCCTGTTTTATCTTCTCAAACATTATCTGCCTCCTTCCCTAGTGTTTTTTGATTGACTGATCAATTTTCTGTTTGCTCTGCTTCTGCCAAACTGAAACTTTGCTTTCCTACAATAAAGAGTAAGTTCCTCAAGGATAGGATTTTTGTCTGTTTGCTTACTGCTGGCTGGCTCCTGGTAGGCACTGAATAAATGTATGCTGAATGAATAAACGGCCCTTTCCCATGTTCCCTGACTTTGTAACTCTGCCTATATCTTGTCTTGCCTGAATAAAGGTTCAGCCTTTGTTTAAAACCTGTTAATAAACCAACTACCTCATTAAACAATATCAGATTAGCTGGAATAAAAATCTCTCCTCTCTGTGAGTTTCAACAACTCTTTATATTCTAACAATTCTCAATCACATCATTTTATCACTTTTATCTTTTAATTGTAATTATTTAGATGTATTATTTATTTTATAACTTAAAGCTTAGAAGAATAAAAAGCTTACAGAACAAAATACACAACTAAATCATTTTTATCTCCCTGTCTCTTCCCCTATAACAGTGGTCCTAAGATACTGCCTTATAGGTAGACACTCAAAAAAGCACTTGGGTAAGAATTTTATGTTATGGTGTCACTTTTTACTCCATTAAAATAGTAAAATCCTTGCAGACAAAGATTTACCTTTTAGTGCTTTTTTTGTTACATCCCAGTTAACTATAGTTTTGATGAAATAAGATTTGTTTTATTAATAATCACTGAATTATTAAATATAGTCAGAATGGACTATTTGGCATTTTTGGAAATAATTTATATCTAAATCCATAAAATGTGCAACACCAAAAGTGAACCCTAACATAAACTATGTACTTTGGTGATAATGATATGACAGTGTAGAGTCATCAGTTGTAACAACTGTACCTCTTTGGTGGGAATGTTGATAACAGCAGAGGATGTGCATGTGTAGGGACAGTGAGTATATGACAACTCTGTACCTTGCCCTTGGTTTTGCTGTGAACCTAAAACAGCTATAAAATTTAAAGTGTATTAAAACAAAACAAAATAAAATAATCATTTATATACATACTTCTTCCTTTACATGTTGCTGCCAAATTTTAAAACACACGCACACTCATTCATAGGAAATCTGTAACATTCATCATAATACTGGCTAATTTTTTTGATGCTTAGTCACATACTAATCATCTTCAACACTTATGTGACAAATAGGTCCTCATTTTGAGGTAAATCTTAGAAAAGTTAAATAACTGGCTTACTTTAGCAGCTGCCAGTTGGTGAGTCTGGAACCCAATTCTGTAGTCTGACTTAGGATCTGAGCCTCCTGCAGAGCAGTCTGCTTTCAACAAGTCTCAGGAGAAGTTCTCTGGAACTCTGTGCCTCTGCTTTGGCCTCTAACAACAAAACCTTTCTTCCAACACAAAGCTGAGTGGAGTACAAGAAGGTAGTAAAATGTATCTTAGCCTTTGGTTTAAACTTCCTATGTATTCTAGGCAATAGAACAAAACAATACTAACACTTACTTGCCTGAGGTTAATCTCATATTTATGTATTTCTAGAGCATTTATAAGTAGATTTGGCAGCAGTACACCGATCTACACCATTTTTTTTCTATGTTGTCGTTTCTTCAGTCTATATATTTTTATCTTTTTGTTGTTTATAGGTATAACCTATCAGGAAAAAAAATGAGTAAAAGCAAGAATAAATGAAGTGGAGATCAGTTTCCAGCAGGCACTTTCATCTAATAAAAGATACCTTCTAAATTTGAAGCTTTGATTTGTTATTGTCCCCAAGGGCATGCTTCCTTAGGAAAGAACATGTTTTCTTGTAGGCTCCTCTCCATTTGTTCCTACCACACAGATAAGTAATAATCTATGCAGAGGAATCTTGACTTTGGTAAGACTCTTTTAAAGATGTATTGATTGTTGGGGCACCTGCCTGGGTGGCTCAGTTGGTTGAGCATCTGACTTCAGCTCAGCTCATGATCTCAGGGTTCATGAGTTAGAGCCCTGCATCAGGCTCTGTGCTGATAGCTCATAGCCTGGAGCCTGCTTTGGATTCTGTGTCTCCCTCTCTCTTTCTGTCCCTCCCCTGCTTGCGCTATGTCTATCTCTCTCAAAAATAAATCAAACATTAAAAAAATTTAAAAAATTCAGACAATAGTTATAAAAAATAAATAAGGATGTATGGATTGTAATCAATTGTAGATTTCTGAAAATAAGTTCCTCATGCAGCCTTTAATGAGTTGAAGTCTAGTTTCATGGTTTTGAAAGTAAACTATAATGAGAGCTTCAGTTTAGGATTGCCAAAAAAAACTATAGAGTTGCCAGTGCCTATATGGCTACTCTTTTTCTCTAATTTCAGTAACTGTTCCATATGGGGGTATAATTATATTTATTCATGCCATTGATTACTCCTGGGTTTGAAGATAGATGTTCATCCACAAAATCCACCTCTTGCAACAGGGACTATATGGATTGTCAATGAAAAGAAAAGGATTCAGCAGGACCCTATGAGCTCAGAGACCTTTATGCCCAGGCACATGTTTTTCCTGATATGTTACTGGTATCATTGGTGAACAAGAACGTGCTGCCTCCTAAAACACCACAAAACAGGTTATGTTTAGATTCTCTTCCAGAAAAACAAATTAGACATTAGGCATACTGAGGTTGTTTGAGCTCTGGAGAATATATATATCACTGTCTCCTTAAAATATGGCAGTGTCTAAATTGAGTCATTGGATTACCAGTGCTATCTGAATGTAAACAGATAGGGTGACAAATAGGTTCAAACATCCTCTTACATGAATACAGAGATTGACAACGAATTGGAGGGAAGACTGAACCTATTGTTAAATCCTAAAACGAATTTAAATTTTCCATCTTTTAAATGTGTATTTAAAGTATATATGTATATACATTTAAACTATACATTTAAACTATATAGTATTTTTAGTGGTTTCCGTACAAAAAAACAAGAACCCAAAGCCAAAACAGTATTCTAGTTGTATTTATGGTTGTTTTCATTCCTCTAGAGCTAAAACAGATTGAAAGTATTGCTAAGTCCTAGTTTTCAAATATAATGCCTAGAAAATAATAAATATTTAGTTAAACACAGAAATGCTTATTTAGATATTTCAAATATACTGATGATTTGTTGACATAGAAACCAGATCTAGTTTTGGGTGGTCATAGTTTTACAAATCAGCTATACACCAGTAAGTATCCATGTAAATTGAGTTTTGTTATTCATATATTAATTAATTTATTTGGTAAATATCTAGGCAATGCCATCTGTGTGATGAGCCTTGGACTTGCTGCTGCATAGTGAATACTGAAAAAATAGATGTAATTTCAGCCCCTTTGGAGCTTATAGCCTATTGAAGAAAACAATCATTAAACAAAAAGAGATGAAATGTAATTACAGAAAGCTAGAAAATAAATGAGCAAGATGCATATAAGCTCCTGTCATTGTAATGCGGGTAAATTTAAAGCATTTTACCCCTATTCTATTAAAAAAACAACCCAGATATTCATTACCCAGAGTTAACATTCTGTTATGTGGCCATGCAGTATTTAAATTTCCCATTTTTCTGTCACTCTTATTCTTTCTCCAAGTCTCTATGAGTGTTTTGGGTATTGACCTTCCCTACTTTCCCACATGGTCAAGGAATTCTTGCTCAACAACAAAATGTGAAGTCAAATCAAAATGTGCTTTTGACCAGTCAAGGCTGATGTTTCCTTGACTGGCTGCCCAGTTTTCATGTTGAGTGCTGCATGCATTTCTGCATATTGTCTTCCTCTATTCACCTCTTTGTGGTCCACTTTGTCACCTGCCATCATCTGCTTACTTCCCAGAGACTTTGTTCCCACCAGCTTTTCCTACTAGTCAGTTTTTTTTTCCTGTTTCTAAACATATATCCCAATGTCTGGCATGATCTTTAAACTTTTCCCAGTCACCTTCCTCAGTTAAACCTGTCTACTTGGCAGACAAGCACTTTGGAACTTCATATCTATTCTTTCTCATGCCACTGACGTATTCTTTTTTTGGCATACAAATGTCAACAGGTAGGATCAAATGGAAAGAGGCATGAAAGGTTAATTCCCCAATATCACCACCAACTATAGGAAATATATTTGCAGAGTTACAGCTAAGTGGAGCTCATTGAATGAGCTGTGGTCTGTGACAGCTGTTAAATGAGAACATTTCTATCATAATGAGGACAAAGTTAGGTTGTTTCAATGTCATGAGTCACTGGGTAAAGAGCAGAGAAAACCAGCTCTTCATCCTTACACAAGAGCCCTTCAAACATGGGAGGCCAGTGTTACAAAGGTTTAATCAAAGAGTGAGCAGCTCTTGTCAAAGTCAAAGAACAATTTTTTTTTTAAACACAGTTACCAGTCTTAATCAAATTCCTATTTGGACTTGGCCAATATTAGCTTGTCATTATCACATATGAAGACACATGAAAATGATAAATGTATAATATATAGAAAAGGAATACAGTTATTCTAAAATGGATGCTGTGTAATGGTTTTTATAAATGAATTTTTAAAAGTTAGAAATTAAAGATGTTATTTGCTAGTCTGAGTTGAAAATGAGAAAGCTTAAGCTCTTCCTCCCTGCCCCCAAAATGGCTTCTTTCCAGATTTCCTCTTTACAAGCAAAATTTTTAATGAGATTAATATACAATGGGGAGAACTTCAATTAAGCATGAAGATCTTCCTTAATGAAAGATTTATAAGCACGTATTTGTTTAATTTTTTACTTATACTCATTAAAAATGATTTGAAATGGCTTATATATAATCAAGGAGATATAACAGATAAGAAAAAGAGTAAAGAAAACAAAAACAGGAAAGTAAAGCTGAGCCAGGGATAAAATTAGTGTTCATAATAATAGATTGGATTGGAGTTTCTTAGTAGTGAAAACCTCATGAGAAGGAATAATCAGGGACATAATCCATAGATTTTAGTAGCTCAAGAGAAGACAAGTTATTTGTGTACTGACTACCTGAAAAATTTTTTTCTCCAGTAACTCTAAAAAGTTAAAAAGTGGTGGAGTTAATTACATAGTCAACAATATTAATACAATGAAAACCATATGAGATTTTACATACTATTTTCTTGTAGCTTGCTATATTTCTTATTGGTGCTGTAACAAATTACACTTAGTGACTTAAAACAATACAAGTTTATTATGGAATAATTCTGGAGGTCAGAGCTCCGAAATGGGTCTAACAATACCAAGATCAAAGTGTTAGCAGAGCTGGGATTCTGGAAGCTGTTGGGGAAAGTGTTTTTGTTTTTTGTTGTTGTTTTTTTTTTTTACATTTTCAGCTTCTAGAGTTTACCCACCACATTCTTTGGTTCCTGGCCATGTCACTTCAGCATCTACTTCTGTAATTAAATCTCCTTTGCTTCTGACCCTTCTGCCTCTGTTTTATAAGGACTATCATGGTTACCTTGGACTCAGAACAATTTCCCCATCACAAGATTTATTTTTTAAAACTTAAAAAAATTTTTTTAGTGTTTTTATTTTTGAGAGAGAGAGAAACAGAGTACAAGTGGGGGGGGGGGCAGAGAGAGAGAGGGAGACACAGAATCCAAAGCAGGCTTCAGGTTCTGAGATGGCAGCACAGAGTCCAACGTAGTCCTCAAACCCATGAACCATGAGATCAGGACCTTAGCCGAAGTCAGACGCTTAACCGACTGAGCTACCCAGGCACCCCTCCCCATCACAAGATTTGTAAATCCCTTTTGCCATGTAAAGTAACATTCAGTAATTAGGATGTGGTGATCTTTGGGGGATGATTATTCATCTTAGCATATATGCCTTAATCTAAGAGGATGATTGTATGATAAAATGTGTATGAAGCTCTCTGATATTTAAAAAAAAAAAAATTTTTTTTTTCAACTTTTTTTTTAATTTATTTTTGGGACAGAGAGAGACAGAGCATGAACGGGGGAGGGTCAGAGAGAGAGGGAGACACAGAACCGGAAACAGGCTCCAGGCTCCGAGCCATCAGCCCAGAGCCCGACGCGGGGCTCGAACTCACGGACCGCGAGATCGTGACCTGGCTGAAGTCGGACGCTTAACCGACTGCGCCACCCAGGTGCCCCATCTGATATTTTTATCTAATCTGAAAAAATATGCCAAGAGAAAAAGATGAATTATAAGGCCCCAGGCAACTCACAACCAATAAAATTTATTTCAGTGAATATTTTTATTAGCATTGGGGGCCAAAAAAGATTTAGGTTTGCTCTCTGGTAATATCTGGAGTACAGATATTCTGTGCTGCTAATGAAAGGGCAGATCCAAAATTTTGCCTTGCACAAGAGACAGATGATACCTTCTAATGAAAACTGAGAATTTTAACCAGGTTTTCAATAGAAAAAGCACCCTCCTCAGAATAGAGCTCCCTAGTTGGGTGTTTTAATTATTCACCATACAGCTCTGTACCCGCTAACCACTGGCAAAAATGGGCACTGGAGACCTCAAAGTTCTACATCCTAGCACTAGCAGAAATCATTGTAGCTTGTTTTTTTTCTTTTTTTTTTTTTTAGTTTGTATTTTTTAGGTGGATGTTTCCAAACACATACTACAGCCATTAAAATTCTAGAAAGCCAAATTCATTGATGCAACAATTTGAGAACCCTCTATGGTAAACTTTTCGCAAAATATGCCTCCTTGGTAAGGAAATGAACTCATTTAAGGGTTTCTCTTTTTTTAAATCAGTATTTGGGAACGTTCTCCAAAATGATGGCTTGGATTATTTTGCCTAGATATGAGGCATTCATTTGGACAGTATGCAGATTAACTGTATTGAGAGAGTACCAATCTACTAAATCAACTCTGATTATAAAGCAATAAAGAATCTTGTCAACAGCATATAGAAAAATATTAACTTTTCTCTCCTTTATAGTAGAGTAGAAAGTAGGCCAACTAAAATGATCTTAAGTCTTCACTATACAAAGAAAACAGATTTCAGAGCATGCATATTTTACCACCATGAAAGGAAAATCTGTTCTGACAGCTCTGGTTTTCATTTTGATGTTAAGCTGTAGGTACTACTCTGAGCTTGCATAGCTTATCTTAAGACCTATCTCTGTTTTCAGAGTTAAAGGGCAAGAAAACATTAATAAAGGCTGCAAATAAATTTCTGTATATTAATTGACATGGCGATAAAGAGTGTAGCAACGGTCAAGAGCAATAGCTGTACCTAACTATCTATATGGAGAAAATTGGCCTAAGAAGCTCACACATGAAATTTATCAAAACAGAAACTGGTTTTACATTTTATAAGGAATTAGCTAGGCTGTTTTAGAGAAAATGTCTTATCTAAAATATTTACTGTTTTTTGGTGTGCTGGCTTTTCTTTTTGCTGGCTAAGCAGATGTCCAGAGATCTAAACTCTAGTGTCTCCTCATTTTAGGCACCCTCTGTCATTAGAAGGAATTCTTTTGGGAATCTTACATCCTAGAAGTCCAGGAAGGGTAGCATCCACATAGGGTGTGCAGTGGATATAGCCCTCTTGCTGAACACTGCATGCCCCTGAAAAGTGATACTTTCTATCCACTGTTTAGTTGATACTTTCTAGTCTTACCTAGTCTCACCCTGAAGTTAACTTGGAGATGAAACTGGAAGAAGGGTAGGCTTTGGCCAAGATTTCTGAATTGGCACCTCTCAGGAGGCCCTGAAGGGAACTGGCTGGTTCTAATCATTGGAAGATGTATAGAAACAAAATGTGGAGTATTTGCACATTTAGTCTTATTTGGGTCTTAACCAAATTTTGGGACAATAGGAAAAGTTCCATCAGATGTTTATTACCATCACAAACATATTAATTTTTATATCTAGCAAATTACTAAGTAAGTTGGCCATAGGTAATGGCAGGAAAGGAAATATTTCATAGCCAAAGTAGCTCCTGATTTTTGTGTGTGTGTATTTAGTGCTTCTGTCACTCTCCTCATAAAATAATACATCACATCTACTTCCCACCACTGACCACAACCTATCAGAGGTATTTGTCTTGACCAAAGAATAGATTAAGATCTCAGGATTTTTCAAGCTGTAACTAAGTAGAGGAGAGCACAGTTTTACTCCATAATCCACATCTACATTCTCCCTTTCAGAGAAAGTGCTTTATGAAATTAGGCAAAAATGAGAAACCAGTGAAGAGAAAGAGGGATCAATCATCTTACAGGTTTTAGTACATGAATCTATCATCTCTGATAATGTGTTCCTACCTTGTTTGCAAAATTTTGTTACATTTGCCAATAAACTCACCTTTTTGGCACACCCTAGCTCCACTTGCACATCTGGCACTTTCAGCCAGCATCCTGATCACTTCCATCTCTGACACATGATTGAATGCCTCTCTCCATCTTACTTGAACATGTGCATAATAGTCATATCCAAAAGTCCCAAGGAAAGTAATGACTATTTTCGATATTCCCAAACATACTGTTTCAACTTCCCATTTTTCCTTATCTAGGCGATTTTGGTACACCTGATGTTTCTCAAAGGC
Organism: Panthera uncia; assembly: GCF_023721935.1. Classification (NCBI taxonomy): domain Eukaryota; kingdom Metazoa; phylum Chordata; class Mammalia; order Carnivora; family Felidae; genus Panthera; species Panthera uncia. The sequence goes on from NC_064812.1 coordinate 30,380,535, forward strand.
TGATTGCTAGGCTTCATTTTCTATCACGATAGATTTAATGGCAGTAGGCATTCCATGGAAGTCAACTACTAGCTTTATCTTGTACATAGCCATCCAGCATATAAAACTTAGACAAGAAGATAACTTCATGGATTTCTTGTGCTTCCAAAGACCTTGCTTACCTATACTCTGAAGTAGATGAAAATTATGAACATGATTGTAATTAGGGGAACTTCAGATCTAATTTGTTACTTTTATTTTTGCAACTATCAATTTTTTAAATAGAGAAAAATATAATTTGCTTTTCCTTAAGGAGCATAACAATGATAATACCCTATGACTTTTAGATTTCCACATCTTTGGTAAAAGATTATCAGTGTTTTAGTTTTCTTCCTTTCTCTCTCTCCTACTGTTCATTAGATAGTTGCAAATACTTACAACATTTGCATAAATAAGTTATAGATGTGTGTGTGTATACACACATGTAAAACACACATGTACACATATGTGTAAATCTTGGTACATTAACCCCTATATATATATATATACACACACACACACACACACATATACATATATATATGTACATGTATATATACATATATATACATACATGTATGTATGTATATATATACATATATATGTATATGTATATGTATACGTATATATATATGTATATATATGTATATGTACGTATATATATACATACATGTATGTATATATATTTATATGTATATGTACGTATATATATACATACATGTATGTATATATATTTATATGTATATGTACGTATATATATACGTATATATGTATATGTATACGTATATACGTATACATATACATATACATATATATGTGTATATATATATAAATGTGACTTATTTATTTATACCCAAGATTAAAACCATCTTTCTTAAAGTTAGTCCATTATTATAGATTGGAAATAAGAAGGTTTTGGTTAAGGGCCAGATAGTAAACACTTTGGGTTTGCAGAATTAGGAAAACAATTCCATTTACAAACACTGATGAAAGAAATTGAAGATGACAAACAAATGGAAAGATATTTCACGCTCATGGATTGGAAAAAATAGTATTGTTAAAATATTCACACTACCCAAAGCAGTCTACAGATTCAATGAAATCCTTATCAAAATACCAACAGCCTTTTCCACAGAACTAGAACAAATAATATTAAAATTTTTATGGAGCCACAAAAGACCCCAAGTAGCCAAAACAATCTTAAGAAAGAAGGACAAAGCTGGAGGTATCACATTTTCAGATTTCAAGATATACTATAAAGCTGTAGTAATCAAAACAGTATGGTACTGGTACAGAAATAGACCCATAGATCAATGGAATAGAATAGAAAGCCCAGAAATAAACCCATTGCTTATATGGTCAATTAGTTTATGATAAAGTAGGCAGAAATATACTATGGGAAAAATACAGTCTCTTTAATAAATGGTGCTGGGAAAACTGGATAGCTACATGCAAAAGAATGAAACTGGGCCACTTTCTGACACCATTCACAAAAGTAAACTGAAAATGAATTAAAGACCTAAATATGAGACCTGAAACCAATAAAAATCCTAGCGAGAGCACAGCAGTAATTTCTTTGACATCAACCATAGCAACATTTTTCTAGATATGTCTCCTCAGGCAAGGGAAACACAAGCAAAAATGAACTATTGGGACTACATCAACATAAAAAGCTTTTACAGTAAAGGAAAACATCACAACAACAAAAAAGGCAACCTACTGAATGGGAGAAGATATTTGCAACTAATAAGCCAGATCACCTGATCTTTACAGTAACTGTTCATTTCTGCTGTTGTAGTAGGAAAGCAGCTGTAGACAGTGTGCAAATACATGGGTGTGGTTTGGTTCCAATAAAGTTTCATTTATGAAAACAATTTTGGCCTTAATTTGCTGACCCTGGCTGTGTAGATTGTCACTTTATGATGATATTTTAAATCTATGCCTTTGATTCTGTATCCCTTTTGACCATAGGACATATTCACCAGGATACTCCATCATTAACTCAGTTTTAAATGGAAGAATGAACACTTAGGAAACTAGTTCACTGATTTAGACAAAAGAAGATGGTGACATGGATTAGCAGATGACCAAAGGTGTGGAGACAAGTGGGGGTGGGTATGTTCATAGTATAAACTCAACAGGGTTTTTGACTGACTGAATAGGGGGTGTAAAGAAGAAAGGAGACATGGAACATTCCTGCTCAGTAAATAAACAGTATTTTTTTTTTTTCCTTTTGGAGGTCTTCCTGTATAAAGTTTGACCACAAAATCAAACACGTTTACCTAATTACCTAACTGCTCAAGTTCACAGTGATGGTCTTTCTTTGGACTCCTACAGTATCTATTGTCTGTTTTTCTCCTCTTTACATTTACATTAATAATATCTTACATTATTATTTCATGCATATGCCAAGATTGTAGGATGTTGTAGGATATGTGGACTATGTTTTATATTTCTTTTTCTTCTCACCAAGTTTCTTGCATGGTTCTGTGTAACTAACAGATACACATTAAATGCTTATGCACAAATGGATCAGTGAGCCATGAATGAATCACATTCAAATTTAATGAAGAACACAGTAGGAAACTTCAGGAGCAGATTTTGTCTTTCCACAATCTCATGTTATCTTTCTTCTTAACTCTATCAATTAATAACGATGGCTAGTTTTACTGGCATTCAGGTCTTTCATTCCTTCATTAGAACTTAATTCTTATTACGTTGTCTACATTTTGCTTTTTCTAATGATCGCATTATCATTCTGTGACTGTATCTCGGATGCTCCATTGTAATATTTAATTTCATGTTTGTTTTCAAGACCTGTTACTTTAAATGTACTCTTTGATCTTCTCATCCAGACTTTTGTTTAAATTCTGCCAAAGATCTACTCTGAATTTATGTGTTTTCCCAGTGAGATTTGTGCTCTGAAATATATGTCTGCAGACAAGATTCAATTTTAAAATAGTTTCACAGGATCTGGAAAGTCCAGGCCTGTTCCCATTGCCTCACTGAACAATGTCAGAGGTAGGAATTGAAACTTGTGAGTAGATGGTAATGAGGTAATGCTTTGGGGTGAAAGAATCATTATAAACTAGAGAATATATCAGGAGGACAAATGATTTCTTCTTCTAGTGGTTGTTTATCATCTTTATGTCACAGATTCTCAATGTTTTTACCCTTATCTCTCAACATAGTTGAGATTATAATCACACTTATTATACATGCATATATATATATATATATATATATGTTTTCCAGATTAAGTCATAAATACTCTAAAAAGGCCATTTGAGAAAGTCACAGATGAACTTTTTAGCTGGAGTTTAGTTATCAAATTATAATCAATGTGATTACTGGACTAGTGGATCAAGCATAGGATTAGAAACAAAGTCTGAGGGGCACATGGGTGGCTCAGTCGGTTGGGTGTCCAACTTCGGCTCAGGTCATGATCTCGCAGTTTGTGAGTTCAAGCCCTGCGTTGGGCTGTGTGCTGACAGCTTAGAGCCTGGAGCCTGCTTCGGATTCTGTGTTTCCCTCTCTGCGCTTCCCCCACTCCTGCTCTGTCTCTGTCTCTCTAAAAAATAAATAAACATTAAAAAATAAAAAAAAATTAAGTCTGAAATGTAACTGCAAATATATGTGTGTAAATAGTATATATATATATTCACATATGTAGTATATATTATATACAGTGTATTAAAAACCATATGCAACCAATATAGATGAAGAGAAAATGTATTTGGCTGTTTACCACCTCCCATGAATTTCTGAAAATATATGTGGAAACTAAATTATAAAAATTATTTCTTAAGTTACAGTGTATAAGAGTTAAAAAACACATGTATGGAAAGAATCCTGTTATATTAATGTCTGTTTCTATTACTACAACGTATGTTGATGTGCCCTTAGATCTGTATTCAGTCCATCAAGCATGTTTCCTCTTCTTCCCAGATTCTTGTTAAATTTAATAAGTACATATCTTTGGCCTCATTCAAATGATTGATAAATATGTTGTATAAGATGGATCTATCAACAGAGACTAAGAGCATAACTTTGTCAAAGTGACATTAATTCACTAGCTATTACCCTTTTTAAAATATTTGCATTATCATGAATAATTGTCCCATTCTGTATAAGGCATTTTTAATAATAATTCCTATATGTGAGGGGAAGTAGATTAAACTTATACATTATGATTAACCAACCCAGTGTCATGGATATCTGTAGTTTTATTTTTGAATTCTGTACCTTTTCCCTTCTTCTTCTGATAGCCATACCTTGAGGAAATACATCCCTTTCCTGAATCCTGTAATTCTACTGGAATCTGCCAAGTAGTAGTTTCTCTCCTCTTCCTGCTTGAGTATTAATCATAGGAGCTGATTGGAGGCCTCCACCAAGATTTTTTTATTTTTATTTTTATTTTTTAGTATATGAAATTTATTGTCAAATTGGTTTCCATACAACACCCAGTGCTCATCCCAAAAGATGCCCTCTTCAATGCCCATCACCTACCCTTCCCTCCCTCGCACTCCCCATCAACCCTCAGTTTGTTCTCAGTTTTTAAGAGTCTCTTATGCTTTGGCTCTCTCCCTCTCTAACCTCTTTTTTTTTCCCTTCCCCTTCTCCATGGGTTTCTGTTAAGTTTCTCAGGATCCACATAAGAGTGAAAACATATGGTATCTGTCTTTCTCTGTATGGCTTATTTCACTTAGCATCACACTCTCCAGTTCCATCCACGTTGCTACAAAGGGCCATATTTCATTCTTTCTCATTGCCATGTAGTACTCCATTGTGCATATAAACCACAATTTCTTTATCCATTCATCAGCTGGTGGACATTTAGGCTTTTTCCACAATTTGGCTATTGTTGAGAGTGCTGCTATAAACATTTGGGTACAAGTGCCCCTATGCATCAGTACTCCTGTATCCCTTGGATAAATTCCTAAGAGTGCTATTGCTGGGTCATAGGGTAGGTCTATTTTAATTTTTTGAGGAACCTCCACACTGTTTTCCAGAGTGGCTGCACCAGTTTGCATTCTCACCAACAGTGCAAGAAGGTTCCCGTTTCTCCACATCCTCACCAGCATCTATAGTCTCCTGATTTGTTCATTTTAGCCACTCTGACTGGCATGAGGTGGTATCTGAGTGTGGTTTTGATTTGTATTTCCCTGATGAGGAGCGACGTTGAGCATCTTTTCATGTGCCTGTTGGCCATCTGGATGTCTTCTTTAGAGAAGTGTCTATTCATGTTTTCTGCCCATCTCTTCACTGGATTATTTGTTTTTCGGGTGTGGAGTTTGGTGAGCTCTTTATAGATTTTGTATACTAGCCCTTTGACCGATATGTCATTTGCAAATATTTTTTCCCATTCCGTTGGGTGCCTTTTAGTTTTGTTGATTGTTTCTTTTGCTGTGCAGAACGTTTTATCTTCATGAGGTCCCAATAGTTGATTTTTGCTTTTAATTCCCTTGCCTTTGGGGATGTGTCAAGTAAGAAATTGCTGCGGCTGAGGTCAGAGAGGTCTTTTCCTGCTTTCTCCTCTAGGGTTTTGATGGTTTCCTGTCTCACATTCAGGTCCTTTATCCATTTTGAGTTTATTTTTGTGAATGGTGTAGGAAAGTGGTCTAGTTTCACGCTTCTACATGTTGCTGTCCAGTTCTCCCAGCACCATTTGTTAAAGAGACTGTCTTTTTTCCATTGGATATTCTTTACTGCTTTGTCAAAGATGAGTTGGCCATACTTTTGTGGGTCTAGTTCTGGGGTTTGTATTCTATTCTATTGGTCTCTGTGTCTTTTTGTGCCAATACCATGCTGTCTTGATGATGACAGCTTTGTAGTAGAGGCTAAAGTCTGGGATTGTGCTGCCTCCTGCTTGGTCTTCTTCTTCAAAATTACTTTGGCTATTTGGGGCCTTTTGTGGTTCCATATGAATTTTAGGATTGCTTGTTCTAGTTTCGAGAAGAATGCTGGTGCAATTTTGATTGGGATTGCATTGAATGTGTAGATAGCTTTGGGTAGTATTGACATTTTAACAATATTTATTCTTCCAACCCTTGAGCATGGAATGTTTTTCCATTTCTTTATATTTTCTTCAATATCCTTCATAAGCTTTCTATAGTTTTCAGCATACAGATCTTGTACATCTTTGGTTAGATTTATTCCTAGGTATTTTATGCTTCTTGGTGCAATTGTGAATGGGATCAGTTTCTTCATTTGTCTTTCTGTTGCTTCATTGTTAGTGTATAAGAATGCAACTGATTTCTGTACATTGATTTTGTATCCTGCAACTTTGCTGAATTCATGTATCAGTTCTAGCAGACTTTTGGTGGAGTCTGTCGGGTTCTTCATGTATATTATCATGTCATCTGCAAAAAGTGAAAGCTTGACTTCATCTTTGCCAATTTTGATGCCTTTGATTTCCTTTTGTTGTCTGCTGATGCTAGCACTTCCAACACTATGTTAAACAACAGCGGTGAGAGTGGACATCCCTGTCACGTTCCTGATCTCAGGGGGAAAGCTCTCAGTTTTTCCCCATTGAGGATGATGTTAGCTGTGGGCTTTTCATAAATGGCTTTTATGATGTTTAAGTATGTTCCTTCTATCCCGACTTTCTCGAGGGTTTTTATTAATAAAGGATGCTGAATTTTGTCATATGCTTTTTCTGCATCGATTGACAGGATCATATGGTTCTTATCTCTTCTTTTATTAATGTGATTGATGTATCACGTTGATTGATTTGCGAATGTTGAACCAGCCCTGCATCCCAGGAGTGAATCCCACTTGATCATGGTGAATAATTCTTTTTATATGCTGTTGAATTCGATTTGCTAGTATCTTATTGAGAATTTTTACATCCATATTCATCAGGGATATTGACCTGTAGTTCTCTTTTTTTACTGGGTCTCTGTCTGGTTTAGGAATCAAAGTATTACTGGCTTCATAGAATGAGTCTGGAAATATTCCTTTCCTTTCTATTTTCTTGGAATAGCTTGAGAAGGATAGGTATTATCTCTGCTTTAAATGTTTGGTAGAATTCCCCAGGGAAGCCATCTGGTCCTGGACTCTTATTTGTTGGGAGATTTTTGATAACTGATTCAATTTCTTCGCTGGTTATGGGTCTGTTCAAGCTTTCTATTTCCTCCTGTTTGAGTTTTGGAAGCGTGTGGGTATTTGGGAATTTTTCCATTTCTTCCAGGTTGTCCAGCTTGTTGGCATATAATTTTTCATAGTATTCCCTGATAATTGCTTGTATTTCTGAGGGATTGGTTATAATCATTCCTTTTTCATTCATGATTTTATCTATTTGGGTCTTCTCCCTTTTCTTTTTGAGAAGCCTGGCTAGAGGTTTATCAATTTTGTTTATTTTTTCAAAAAACCAACTCTTGGTTTCGTTGATCTGCTCTACAGTTTTTTTTAGATTCTATATTGTTTATTTCTGCTCTGATCTTTATTATTTCTCTTCTTCTGCTGGGTTTAAGGTGTCTTTGCTGCTCTGCTTCTGTTTCCTTTAGGTGTGCTGTTAGATTTTGTATTTGGGATTTTTCTTGTTTCTCAAGATAGGCCTGGATTGCAATGTATTTTCCTCTCAGGACTGCCTTTGCTGCATCCCAAAGTGTTTGGATTGTTGTATTTTCATTTTCATTTGTTTCCATATATTTTTAATTTCTTCTCTAATTGCCTGGTTGGCCCATTCATTCTTTAGTAGGGTGTTCTTTAACCTCCATGCTTTTGGAGGTTTTCCAGACTTTTTCCTGTGGTTGGTATCAAGCTTCATCGCGTTGTGGCCCGAAAGTATGCATGGTATGATCTCAATTCTTGTATACTTATGAAGGGCTGTTTTGTGACCCAGTATGTGATCTATCTTGGAGAATGCTCCATGTGCACTTGAGAAGAAAGTATATTCTGTTGCTTTGGGATGCAGAGTTCTAAGTATATCTGTCAAGTCCATCTGATCCAATGTATCATTCAGGGCCCTTGTTCCTTTATTGATCATGTGTCTAGATGATCTATCCATTGTTGTAAGTGGGGTATTAAAGTCCCCTGCAATTACCACATTCTTGTCAATAAGGTTGCTTATGTTTGTGAGTAATTGTTTTATATATTTGGGGGCTCCTGTATTCGGCGCATAGACATTTATAATTGTTAGTTCTTCTTGATGGATAGACCCTGTAATTATTGTATAATGCCCTTCTTTATCTCTTGTTACAGCCTTTAATTTAAAGTCTGGTTTGTCTGATATCAGTATGGCTACTCCAGCTCTCTTTTGACTTCCAGTAGCATGATAAATAGTTCTCCGTCCCCTCAATTTCAATCTGAAAGTGTCCTCAGGTCTAAAATGAGTCTCATGTAGACAGCAAATAGATGGGTCTTGTTTTTTTATCCATTCTGATACCCTATGTCTTTTGGTTGGCGCATTTAGTCTATTTACATTCAGTGTTATTATAGAAAGATATGGGTTTAGAGTCATTGTGATGTCTGCAGATTTCATGCTTGTAGCAATGTCTCTGGTACTTTGTCTCATAGGATCCCCCTTAGGATCTCTTGTAGGGCTGGGTTAGTGGTAACGAATTCCTTCAAATTTTGTTTCTTTGGGAAGACCTTTATCTCTCCTTCTATTCTAAATGACAAATTCGCTGGATAGCGGATTCTCGGCTGCATATTTTTTTCTGTTCATCACATTGAAGATTTCCTGCCATTCCTTTCTGGCCTGCCAAGTTTCAGTAGAGAGATCCGTCACGAGTCTTATTGGTCTCCCTTTATATGTTAGAGCACGTTTATCCCTAGCTGCTTTCAGAATTTTCTCTTTATCCTTGTATTTTGCCAGTTTCACTATGATAGGTCGTGCAGAAGATTGATTCAAGTTACGTTTGAAGGGAGTTCTCTGTGCCTCTTGGATTTCAATGCCTTTTTCCTTCCCCAGATCAGGGAAGTTCCAGCTATTATTTCTTCAAGTATACCTTCAGCACCTTTCCTTCTCTCTTCCTCCTTTGGAATACCAATTATGCGTAGATTTCTCTTTAGTGCATCACTTAGTTCTCTAATTTTCCCTTCATACTCCTGGATTTTATCTCTCTTTTTCTCAGCTTCTTCTTTTTCCATAATTTTATCTTCTAGTTCACCTATTCTTTCCTCTGCCTCTTCAATCCGAGCTGTGGTCATCTCCATTTTATTTTGCAGCTCATTAATAGCATTTTTTTAGCTCCTCCTGACTGTTCCTTAGTCCCTTGAGCTCTGTAGCAATAGATTCTCTGCTGTCCTTTATACTGTTTTCAAGCCCAGTGATTAATTTTATGACTATTATTCTAAATTCACTTTCTGTTATATTGTTTAAATCGTTTTTGATCAGTTTGTTTGTTGTCGTTATTTCCTGGAGGTTTTTTTTAGGGGTATTCTTCCGTTTGGTCATTTTGGATAGTCCCTGGAGTGGTGCGGGACTGCGGGGCACTTCCCCTGTGCTGTCTTGAATAACTTGTGTTGGTGGGTGGGGCCGCAGTCAGACCTGATGTCTGCCCCCAGCCCACCGCTTCCACCAAGATTTTTAAAGAGAATCTGAAAGAGCCCTTCTCTTCTCTGGGGTTACATGTATGCGTATAAAGCCTGAAAATCTTCTAAAATTTTTCAAAAGGTTAGTTTGAGAGACATAAGCTACAACAGAGAGAGGGTCAATTTAGAGATCAGTGAAAGTTCAGATAGTATCTCAAGTCCTGTTTCCAGTTTTCCTAGCTTTCCTATTATTTGCCTACACAACTCAGTAGATTCCCTCTTGACCTAACCTAGCTTAAGGTAGGTGTCTGTCACTTTAACTAAAAGAATACTGACTAGAATTTTCAAGAACTTCTTTTTTGTAAATTTTTAAAAATGCTTTATTTTTGAGACGAGAGAGACAGAACATGAGCGGGGAGGACCAGAGAGAAAGGGAGACACAGAATCCCTAACAGGCTGCAGGCCCTGAGCTGTCAGCACAGAGCCTGACGCAAGGCCTGAACCCACAAACGGTGAGATCATGACCTGAGCCAAAGTTGGATGCCCAACCAACTGAGCCACCCAAGCGCCCCATTAAGAACTTCTAATAGACATCTGCATCTGAAGAAATACTTGTTGCTTACACATTTTCAGAGCTAAACTTGATAATCAGTGTATATAGCTGTGTAAATGGTAGCACACTTTGCAGGTCTTTCTGGTTCCCAAATAACTGCCTGTCTGCCTTTAGTGAAACTTAAGTTCTCAGTGTCTGTACCAGTCAAGATGTATCAGAGAAGTAGAAGAACCTAGAGGGGGTATATGCGCATGTGGTGTGTGTGTGTGTGTGTGTGTGTGTGTGTGTATGTTAACCATTTTGCTTTGGGGATTTGGCCTAACACAATTGTGGCCGCTAGTTAAACAGCTTCTGTACAGCTTTTATTTTCACATATGATGATGGATCTTGGAGTCCTAAGGAAGGAAAGGTGGGTATAAAGTATAGGAGGGCAAGAACAAGATGGAAACACAAACACACAGTGGGGGAGAACAAGAAAAAGCCCATGAGTTTGTACTGAAACCCAGTTTTTATTGCCTCTGACTTGGATGGTGTGGGTCTCCTACAAAAACCAGGGCTCTTTATCATAGAGCTGAACACAGAGTCCTGTCCCAGGAGTTGGAAATGCTGAAGGACAATACAGAGAACGATGGGAGAGTTGCAGACCTGATCCCTCACTCATGTCCATGAGATAGATGAGCCAGAAGATAACAAAATGAATTCTGCTTTACTTCCAACCTTCTTCTGACCCTCCCACAAGAACCTCTTTTGTGAACCCTCTAAAGAAACATATAGATATAGGAAGTCTGAGGTATATAGATAAGCTCAGCTAGTTAACCCATTACAAAATCACCACAGCATCTAAATCATTGAAATACTTGAACATATCCTGAAGAAGCAAAATGTATGTGTGTGTGTGTGTATGTGTGTGTGTGTGTGTGTGTGTGTGTGTGTAAGTGGTGGTGTAAGTATAGGATAGGGAGAAAAAGGAATAACTGTTAAAAAAAAAGGCATCTTAATGAAGCAGAGGGCCAAATTATCACTATATTTCATATTGGAATATCATGTTGCAGAGTGATTCCTTTTAGTGTGCCTAAATTCTGTGAGATGATGAAATTTTTTCTTCAGTTTTTGGAAGAGAGAGTAGGTAACATTAAAATTTCATGAAGAAGTGTGTTTTGCCTTCTAGTAATTGTTGGATTTTCTCATGCTATTTTCTTCTGAATAAAATAAATAGAATTTTATGGTTATGGTGTTTTGTTTAATTCAGGGATGGGTAGTCTTGGCTACAGTCTGAGTATTTTTTTACATCTTAAAACTATTTTAGTTTGTTCTAGGTTTGATAAAACATGTGGCCTGAAGGACTTTTCCTTTAACTTATAAGCCATATGGTTTGGGAAGGAAACTCAATCCATATATTATGGATTCGTTTATACTGAAGTCATTAACATGTAGTGTAAGAGTACTCTCTCCCTGTCTTTAAAATAAGCTTTCTTCTCTTAAAACAGAAAGCTTTGCTTTTCCAAGAGTAAATGATCTTAGAGACCAATGGTCTAAATCCTGTTTGAAAGTTAAACTGCATGAAATTAGGGTAGGTTCTTTGCCTATTTGTATTTTTATATCAGTGCTGTCAGTCTATTTGCTTATATTTTCATCTCAATTTTATTAATATCTCATTTTGTGGTGGAGTGTCTCCATCTAAAAAGGATTATCATTACATTATTGTCCCATCAGAATCCTTTTGTTAGTTGTGCTAGTTACATAAATCATCATCAAAATTCTTTAATTGTTATTTGCTTCAGAATTCCAAAATACCTCATCATTGCAATAATTGTATCTTAAATCTACTTAAAATTTTTAATTATGTTTTAAACCTATTAAATCTATTGATTAAATTAATTATAGTGTCTAAATACTACTATCTGTATTTCTAAAGTTTATATAGAGTTTTCTCATTGATAATTTTTTGATAAACTTTTCTCACACCATTTTTGCTGTAATTTCAGTGAAATGAAAAAGGATAAAATACTGTTCCTCCTGGATGTTTTTCCTATTCAAATCCTGAATTTAAGATTATATTATTATTATTATTATTATTATTATGTGCAATTTTTTGAGGCAAAACCAAAACCAAGGACAAAAATCCCAAACAAAGTAGAAATATTACCACAAAATAACATATTTAATATATGTTAATGCATTTTTATTTATTCTTCTTAGACACACACGTGTAGTTGTATGTATGTGCATATATGCATATGTGCACATACATATGGGTACACACATATATATGCATATTTATATGTATATACCATATTAGTATGGAGGCAGACATACATATTCTTAGTTTTTATACATTTATTAGAAAATGTGTTTATACATATAACATATAGATACATATATACATATGATATATGAATATATAAGTGTATAAAATTACACACATACACTATTTTTAAAATTGTGCACACTCAGTTAAACAATTCAGAAAACAAAGAAAGGATATTAAATTCATCTTTCAACTGTCACATGTTTGAAGCAGCACCTTTAGCTTATAGTATTTTCAACCATACAAATGGGTGTATTAATGGATCTGTTCTAATTAAACTATGTCCGGTACCAAGGCATGAAAAATACTATAGCTTTATAATGAATGTTATTATTGAGCAGAGTGGGTTCCCCATCCTATGTTATTTTTTCAGCATTCCCCACCTGTTTTTAGAAATAATTACAATTATTTTTAATACACATTTTAACATAAGCTTGTCAGATTTAGAAAAAATACAATTTGAGATTTTATTAATATTAAATTTATAGATTAATTCAGAAAAAATATTCTGATTATAATATTGAATATTTTCTCAATATTTAAGAAATATTTTTAAGGGCACCTGGATGGCTCAGTTGGTTAAGCATCCAACTTCGACTCAGGTCATAATCTCATGGTTCGTGAGTTCGAGTCCCGCATTGAACTCTGTGCTGTCAGCACAGAGCCTGGAGCCTGCTTCAGATTCTGTGTGTCACTCTCTCTCTGCCCCTCCCCTGTTTGTGCTTTGTTTCTCTCCCTCCCCCCAAATAAATAAACATTGAGATTTTTAAAAAATATTTTTATATATCCTCTGTGTAGTTCCTGTTTATTCCTAGTTATATTCTTGTTTCTATCTTTATATATATTTTTCTTCTTCCATTTGTTTTCTAACTTTTTGGAAAAATATATAGTAGTTTTCATTTATCTGCTTATAATGAATATCTTGTGTGTACAGTTATGATAGAAAAGATTAAATGAAACAAAATTTTGACTTTGGTTATTTTCATATATATATCTTCATTACCCCAGGTTTTAAAATATATACACATTGCAAACATTCTGATGTTAAATATTATGTAGACATTTACCAATTGAATAAATGGCATCTTTTTTGGTTGCTGTTTAGAGAATGTAGACTTACAAGGTTCCCTCAAGCAGGTAGAGTGGATTACAATACTAGATTCTTATTCTAACTTAAGGAGATGTTTCATTTATTATAAATGCCATAAGGACAAGGCAGTTGGAAAACCATACTTTAAATCACCGTAAAATGGATTTCTCCCAAGAAATACAGAACCCCCTTCCCCCACTCAACATCTTTACTGTTTGGTCTAGCTTAGAAGATTCACATCATCAAGAATTATAACATGTCAATATATCTAAAATTAATGAGTTCAAATGTATGAACAAGAAAGTACAATTAACATGTAGAATTCTATTTACATTGTTACTGTGAACCCTATTCTTTAAAAACTATGATTTATTTATTTGAACTTCACTAATTGGCTTTTTCACTGAGTAGAAATTTTTCTTCCTTTTCAACTCATGACATATTTTTATTTCAAAAATGATATTTAAGATTTTCATATACTTCATAGTGAAACCAAAATTTAATTATATTTTTTGTATACTAACATTTGTATTACAGAAAAATAATTTTGTATAAATTTCTTCAAAGTGGGTATCATTAATTTGTTAGTTATCCTTTCGTATCATTATAATTATTACTGTTTGTAAATATGTATGAGAATGAAAAAGTAGGAAAGTATATAAATATATCAGAACCACAAAAATGGCTAGCTAAAAATAAATGGTAAAAGTAGGTCAAGGCTTAAGAGGGAAAAGAAGTAATAAAATATTATGAAATAGACATAGAGCTTTTACTTTCTTATAATTAAGGGTATAAGAGTAATATTATGACTGTGTTGATTTTACATTTATATTTGTCTCTTTAGAAATGTTTTAGGGCAAAGTGGAAAGAAAAATCTCTGGTGCTATTTTGATACATTAAAGAAGGTACATACAAATTTAACACAGTAGATAGAGAAATCAGATAATTTTTAGTTCTTTGTCATTCCTTTATATTTAATTTTCTTTCATTAACAATTGCTTTTTATTTTTATTTTTTTAAAGAGTCAATAAGTTGAAAACATTTTATAGAGCGTATTAGATCAGCTCAATTTTTCTGTAGCAACATTATTCATTTGCAATAATTTGGCTACTCTAATGAAAGTTTGATAAGTGAAATAGCTTTAGAAAATTGGGAATCAAGTATTTTTTAATGCTTTTCTAAATTCTTAATAGTATCACCATCCTATTATATATTAGAATTAATACATATAATAAATTACTAAAATCCAAACTTTTATGAAGCAAAAGTTAATTTTTATACAGCCCTTTCTGAGCCCTACTCTTATCCCCCACACCATGCATATACAGAATAAACAATTTAGTAAGCCTGGTGAGCATAAATTCATATCTTTCTCCAGGCTTACAAATGTACTTATATATACCCACACACGTGTGTGTTCACGATTATGCATGTGTACATGCATATGCATATAAACTTATACATGCATATATATATATATATCCATATTATATAGTAGATACCACTATAGCTAAATATTTTTTTAATTTAATTTTTTATTTTTTTAAATATACATCCAAGTTAGTTAGCATATAGCACAACAATGATTTCAGGAGTAGATTCCTTAGTGCCCCTTACCCATTTAGCCCATCCCCCCTCCCACAACCCCTCCAGTAACCCTCAGTTTGTTCTCCATATTTATGAGTCTCTTCTGTTTTTCCCCTCCCTTTTTTTATATTATTTTTGTTTCCCTTCCCTTATGTTCATCTCTTTTGTTTCTTAAAGTCCTCATATGAGTGAAGTCATATGATTTTTGTCTTTCTCTAATTTCACTTAGCATAATACCCTCCAGTTCCATCCATGTCGTTGCAAATGGCAAGATTTCATTCTTTTTGATTGCTGACTAATAGTCCATTGCATGTATGTACCACATCTTCTTTATCCATTCATCCATTGATGGACATTTAGGCTCTTTCCATACTTTGGCTATTGTTGATAGTGCTGCTATAAACATGGGGGTGCATGTGTCCCTTTGAAACAGCACACCTGTATCCCGTGGATAAATGCCTAGTAGTGCAATTTCTGGGTCGTAGGGTAGTTCTATTTTTAGTTTTTTGAGGAACCTCCATACTGTTTTCCAGAGTGGCTGCACCAGCTTGCATTCCCAATCAGAATTGCTTTTTCAAAAGCTTAATCATTCAGCTTTAAATTTCTCCTTTCCTCCAGAAAAGAGTATGTATTAGGAATAAGAAGAGAGAAAAAATACCATGTTTTATGCAGCCCTAGAAAAGTAGAAAACTTACCAATAGATAAATCACTGAGATTATATTTGAGAACTTTATGGGAAGACTGAAGCAGCCATTATTTTTAAAAGAAGAGTATAAAACACAGTTTGTCTAATTGAAAGCACATGACACATAGGAAAATTACTACAAAATTCCTGAGTATAGGTTATTTTAAGCCTTGAGAGCTACATGCAAATAAATTTGCATAGAACTACCAGGGAAACCTAAGATAATAGTAAGTAGCAATTAAAGATGAGATGCCTTTTAAAAATTTTATTGTCATAACAAAAATTACAGATTTAATAGCTAATGAAAGCACAATTTAAATGTCAGTTCATGTTGATTTTACTTATTTCTCTGAATGTTTATTGTAAATTTAGCATTTGTTTATCTGATTATTAGTAATAATATATTAATTTATTGTACTGGTATGGAGGATTTAAAGAGGTTACATGTTTTATCTCCTGTTTTGATCCAGAATTTTCTTTCAAAGTACAGTGGTGATCTGAGTTCTCCTTTTAATAGCTTTAAATTTTAAGCAAAAATGCATACATACCTGGGAACTGGTATTATAACTGCAAGAAAGGCTCTGATTGTTTCTGTCTTAAAAAAAAACTAGTTATGCATAATATATTGTCAAAATCTATTCCAAAATTTAAATACCTAAAAGTTTAAAAAATAAAACTGAAGAAAAGTTGTGTCCATAGTTCAACTAGTGACTGTCTTCAGAGACTATGTGTTTAAATGGGAAGCTGCTTTAAACAGCTTTAAGAACCAGAAAGAACAGAAAGATGTGATAACAATTTGAATAAAGGAAGTCTGAGTGGTAGACTATTAAGAGAATGGAAGAAATAATGGAGAATGGAAGTCTTTCTTATATACCTGAATTAAATGTTTAAAAGCTATATTGAAGCTGCTACATTATGTAATACATTTCAAGTACATTTACAGATTAATGCTGTGCTAAAATACTTTGCCAATCACTAAATAGTGTGTGCATCTTGATATTCTGGTCCTGTAACAAAGATACTGCAAAACGCTTTTGAAATTTATTTGGATGGAGACAAAATATGAAGACAAGAAGAGTTAGCAGATATAAATTTAGAGTCACAAAATTATTTTTATAATTTTTATGATTAAATATAAAGCTAAAAACCATGCTACAAAGATCAAGTATAAATCTGAGTATCATGATTTTCATGTGCTGTCCAAATGCAGTTATATGGAATTATAGAAGCTTGAAATAACATAATAAAACTCTTTCATTTTACAGATTAGATTCAGGAACTATCCGCAGGATTGTATTTCTGTCTGTGAGATAAAGTGAAATTTGGGAAGTGAAAAGATAAGGAAAGAACTAGGCAGACATTTTGTGATAGGGAGTTTTGTTTGCTTAATAAAGGATCTTTCTCTTTGCCGTATGGCAGGCACTTCAGATGGCACACAGAAAACTCAGGCTACAAGAGTAAGACACTGTGCTGTGCTTTCAGAATCTCAGGAGAAAATCATGTTCAGAGAAGATTTTACTTATTTCTCTGAATGTTTATTATAAATTTAGTATTCGTTTATCTGATTCATAGGTGGAATCAAGGATCTTATCCAGTTGGATCCACTTAGTTTATATTATCTATCTTTAAAAATATCTGAGAATATTTACAAATTTTATACTTTATTAAAGAAGAAAAGGCTTGAGAGTGACAAACCACATTACAGAATGAAAGCTATATAGATACATGAATGGATTAATATTTATAACAGTTTTGTAACAGGGAGGATCAGAGAGACAGCTAAGCATAGACTGTCTGTTGCCTCTTCTACACCTAATCCTGGGAATGTAAAAAGAGAATTTAGGTAGATGGTTGAATTTTGAGTAGTGTAGTAATAGAAATAAAACCTAGGTCCGGGGGTGGGGGCACATGGGTGGCTCTTGTGATTTTGGCACAGGTCATGTTCCCAGGGGATCAAGCCTCACGTCAGGCTCTGTGCTGAGTGTGGAGCCTGCTTAGGATTCTCTTTCTTCCTCTGCCCCTCTCCCTCACTTGTGCTTTCTCTCTCTAAAATAAAATAAAATAAATAAATAAGATAAATAAGTAAAAGGTCCAAAAGTGTAAACTAGCACCATAATAGATGGAACTAATGGAAATGATAGAGCAGTGTAAGGTCTTACTCTTTCATAAATTGTCCTAGATATTACTATACATTTATTCTTTCATAAAGTTTTAGAATCAGTCACTAAGTCTCCTCAAAAATTCTTCTTGGATTTCAGTTGAAATTGCATTTATAAATAATATAAATTTATTTGGAGAGAACTGACAACTCTGTAATAATAGGGTGAACTTTGCATGAACATGGTATATCCTTCCACTTAAAAAGGCATCCTTTTTGTCCGTTAATAGAATTGGCTATTTGTGAGAGTCTATTTTTTTGCTGTTATAAACTTCATCTGTATTTTCTATTAACATTTTCAACTTATTGTGAAGTAGATAAATATTAGTGATATATATATCATATATATATGGCTGTTAATATATATGTTATATATATCTTATATTTCCAATATTGGTGATATATATAGCATATTGATGTACAAATATATATATGTATGGCTGGTAATATATATGTTATATATATATATATGTTATATGTATCTTATAATTCCAATATATTTCCAATAGTTTGTTTATTGATTCTTTAGGATCTTCTATGTAAATTATAGCATATGCAAATATCAATATTATCCTTTCCTGATGTTTTTTTCTTATTTGATTACTTTGCCATGACTCCTAGGGTTATGTTGCTCAGTCATGGGTATAATAATCATCCTTGACTTACTTCCAGAGTTAAAAAGAATGCTTCTGAAATTTCCCTATTAAATACAATGTTTGCTATAAAATTGGCAACTTTATTTTATTATTTTAAGGAAATTGCCTTTTAGATATTTTTCTAGAGTATTAACATAATTGAATATTCAATTTTCCTTTTTTTCCCCTTGAATCTGTTACTTTTTTCTTATAGTTCATGAATAAAGTGAATGACCTCATTGCAAATATGCTGCTATTGAAGAACTCTGGCATTTCTGGTTTAAATTCTACCTGAGCACATTATAGAAGGATTCAATTACCTGATATAGTATTTATTTAGAAAATTTGCATTTATGTGAATGTTATTGGATTATGATTTCCTTTTCTATTGCCTTCAACTGATTTCATTATGAGATTAAAATATTCTAATAACATAAGCCTGGAAACCTTCCCTCTTTATTGTTATTTTTTTGAAATATCTTGTATGATATAAAAATTATTCCTTAAGAATTTGGAGGAATTCACCTATAAAACCATCTCAAGTTGAAGGTGCTTGAAGTGGGGAAAAAGGACAGATTTTTGTTTTCTGTTTTGAATTCTTTATTATTGGTCTACTCAGGTTTTCTATTTTTTATTGTGCTAGTATTTCCCAAAAATGTATTTATTTAACCTATATTTTAAAATTGTCATAAAGATCATATATTTTGTGATGTTTAATTACATCATAAAATTGCATTACATTGCTTCCAAGGCTTTCTTTTGGTTTATATTGATCTGGTATATATTTTTCATTATTGCATTCAACAAATACTGTATTTCTGCTGTCAGGCACTGTTTAGGCCCTAGATTTAGTGACAGATTTAGGCCCTAGATTAAGTGATAATCTTGCTTGTCAGAAGCTTCTACATTAGTAGGAAAGACATATAAGAGATTAAGAAAAACCACAAGTAAAAGTCTATTGTATGTCCAATGATAAGGATGCTGAAAAATAAAGCAATTGGAGGAGAAACAGGATTGTGTGGAGTAAGTTGAAATTTTAGATAGTGTCGGGAAGGCCTCTGTTTGACTTGAGTACCCAGAATCCCCTGCTGGATGCTGCACAGCTGCTATCCACTCCCTCCACTCAGACCTTTATGCATAATGGGAGGAATGACATAATAGGTACCGAAAAGATAGAAAGCAAAGGTTATTACTCATGTAGTAAGCAGCAAAAGAATTCCCAAAAGAGAATTCCAATTCAGCTGGGAGTGAAACAAAGAGGGGTACTAGTAGCTTTGGGTTTTTATTATGGTTAGTGAATGGAGCTGGGATGGGAGTTTGGGGTTTTGTTGCACAAATGTGTGGCAAAGGAGTACAGGAAAAGCTGGACCCTTGAAAGCTGTCTGTGGTGATCAAACACCAAAAATATGGGGTCTTTGATTTTATTACAGTCTCATCGTGGGGGGGGGGGTGGAGTTTGAGGACAGACACATCTTTCCAAAATTTTTTATCCTTTTGTAACATTACTGGATTGTTTTTAATTTAGTCAGCATATCTATGTATTGATAATGAACTTTTCCCATTTCTTATTACTACTTGAGTTACATAGGACTTATTTTTGTATAATACTTTCTGTTTTCTATTTCTATACTTAATTTTATTTCTTTTTCTCCCTTAATACTTTATGCTGGATGTATTTTTTTATTTTATATCTTCTGAGGGTTATCTCAGTCAAAATCACTTATTTGGTTGTCTTTTCTGTTTGTGTGAAATGTTTCAAATTCTATGTATTTGCCCAAACAAAACTTACAACAGGGCACTTTTAACTTCTAATATCTCCTGCCCTGCATATATCGTAAGCCCAGAACTACCTCCCATGTTGGTATCTATAGTATCTTGTATAGCTCAATGCAGTGTATTAAGGATATAAATTTTTAAGAATCATCATTTAATTAGAAAAAGGCCGTATTCAATTGTGTATTCACTTTATTTCCTAAATATCGTCTTCCTGGGTTAATCTTTCTTATACAGGCAGTAAATCCTCCAAGACTTATTTCAAACCATGTCCTTGTATGTTAAACTGGCCAAAGAGTATCTTTATTTTACTTTGTATATAAAACTATAGATTCCATCATGTTTTTTCCTGGCACACGATAGGTGATAAGTAAATATTTGTTGACAGTTGAGTAAATGAGTATGAAAGTACATAAGGAGAATGTTTTCTTACAAAGCCAGAGAAACCAATGTTTAAACAAACCAGAATCACACACACACACAAATCAGCATAGCCCAGTGCTCTTTTAATTAGGATCTTTAAACAGGAAAACAGATTTATTGTTCTTTATCCACTACAAGTTTCACACACACACAAAAATGTGGTATATTTGTTTTTAGGTAAGTGTGGTGTAAATAATCTTCATTAATCCTAAATTTTGACTTGTAAACCCGTGACATATTTATTTTTTTTTAAATTTTTTTTTTCAACGTTTTTTATTTATTTTTGGGACAGAGAGAGACAGAGCATGAACGGGGGAGGGGCAGAGAGAGAGGGAGACACAGAATCGGAAACAGGCTCCAGGCTCCGAGCCATCAGCCCAGAGCCTGACGCGGGGCTCGAACTCACGGACCGCGAGATCGTGACCTGGCTGAAGTCGGACGCTCAACCGACTGCGCCACCCAGGCGCCCCAACCCGTGACATATTTAAATCTTATTTTCTCTTTAAATAGTAGGGAAGGAGTGAGTAGAAAGAGAAAGAACACTTAACAGGCATTTCCATAAGTGCCTAGTAGGATCCAATTAGAATATTTTAGAGTTATAAACTCCATTTACAGACAACCAACTTTATCCTACATTTTACTGAAGTTAGGGGACGTCTCAGATTTAGCAGCTCCCTCTCATGTCCCCCATAGGTCTTTGCGTATTGCCTCTTAATCATGTGTTTGTATGTGTTAGACCACAGACTCTGAGAAGTGTGTTTCTCTTATTTACGCATTCAACAAACAGATAGTGAGTTTGTGTCTGTGCCGGTCACAGTCTCACCTACCGTCAAAGATGACATAAGTACTCAATAAGAGTCTCAAATGAACTGATGAATCTTCTCTGCCCCTAGTTGAGAACATTTCATAGCACTTGTCTTTATGTCATATGTCTTTATTGTATTCATATACCTGTTGCTTAGGAAAAGTTCTGCAAATTTATGCTAAAAATCCAAATGCCATTTTATTCCTTTATTTCTTGAACTAACACCAACAGAAATATCTTTTATCAATATTTTCTTAATTCTTTTCAAAAAATATTCATACTCAGATTAGTGTGTAAAGATTAGATTGGGCCACATTAGTACCATGCTTTGTGTATGGAGATGCAGCGCTGACACCCAAGGGAGTACTCATGCTGGCTGAATTCTTCGTTACTGTAGAATGGTAAGGGAATTAGTCTCCCTCAGAACACATCAGGATAACCTTGAGCAAGTTAGTTAAACTCTCTGAGTCTTAGTTTTCTTGTTTGATGTGAGGATTAAATAGTATACATAAAGCACTTAGCACACAAAGTCCATGGAACCTAGTAAATGTTCAAGAGTGATGGGTATTGTTATTTTGTATGTTTATTTCGATGCTACTGAAAGTTGGATAATAAGGATTGGATAAGTTTTTAAGAAAAAAAGCTTAAAATAGCCTGTATATCCTCCCTACCCCATCCCGAATCAGTTTCTAGCATCATCTTAATGGGATTTAGAAAAAGATAAGACTGGGGCACCTGGGTGGGTCAGTTGGTTAAGCGTCCGCTTCAGCTAAGGTCATGATCTCACGGTTCAATCCCCATGTTGGGCTCTGTGCTCAGAGCCTGGAGTCTGCTTCAGATTCTGCGTCTCCCTCTCTCTCTGCTCCTCCCCCACTCATGCTCTACCTCTGTCTCTGTCTCTCAAAAATAGATAAACATTAAAAAGAAGAAAAAGATAAGATAGTGATTTCAGAAGTGAATAATAGTTTTTGCTTATACTCTAAAATGTGAAAATACTATTTTGGTAAAACCACAGTTTGTATTATTGAATATAATTAGCAAGAAGTCAGGTTTTACTTACATTTAGTGTATCCATATCAGAACATTGCTTTATCTACATAGCCAGGAGTCCAAATATCTACCTTTCTTGTTTCTCTATCAAAACAACAAAAAATAATTACATTTGCTTTCTCTAATCCCAAGCCTTTGAATATTTGAAACCATACATTGAAGCAGAATTGATAGCTCTACCTTTTAATCAGAGTAAATGCTATACATAGCATTATCTTTTCTTTTTTCATCAGTAACATTTGCAATTTTGGAATAGAAAATTGAGATGAGCCATGTGACTTATATGGGGGAAGAGCTTCAAGGAGACAAAATAGAATAGGTGTAAGTCCTGAGAAAAATGAATTTGAACTGTCAAGGCCAGTAAGTTAGAGCAGAGTCAGTGAAAAGGAGAAAGGAAAGACACAAGGTAAGAGTGTCATGGAAAGTACTTAAAGACAAGAAAAACTAAATTCTCAGAAAAGTTAATTTCTTCCTCTAGTTCACCATCAAGGTCTTAACTTTTAGCATCTCAACTTAAATTTCTATTTTTGATACTAGACTCTGTTTTTTCTTGAGACTGACAGTTGATTTATTTTAAAATGATTAGGGATAGTGAATACGACTGAAGAGATCAAAAGATTTTTCTGTATTAAGGATGACTTATATGGATTATGTATTAACCAGTAGATGATTTATTTAAAAGAACACTTTTTAACTTCTCATTTCTTGTTTTAATTCTCTTACACAAAACTTTATCCCCAAGTATAAAGACTGAAGTATTCTGAAATCAGAGTGTGTTTGATTTGCGTTTGATTATGGCTTGCCTACATACAAGATACAAAGCGTATAATTGAGACAATTATCTAAAAATTAAGGGCAAATAGTAATTTTGTCTTAAACATATAAACAGTTATCCAGTTAGGGAAGCACAAAATTAGATATCCAAGTGGGATTCTTAAGTGATGTTTTGATGATTTAAGTGTAAATGAATCATAAACACTAGGATTACATTTCCCCTAAAGAATCTTGTATTTAAAATCTATGGAGCAGTTTACTTGGCAGAGTGTATTTTGAGTTGTAGTAAAACCAAAGACACATGAAAATGGCTTGGGATAGTTTGCTGAAACAAAAGCCTGGTCTCCACATATGACAAGCGTGAAACTGAAGCAATTAGCTGCAGGGTTGAAGTTACAAATATGTTTGTCAGAAATTCCCTGATCATTACCCAATCATTTTGACATGCATTCGGTGAATATTCTTTGAACTCCTACTATGTGTTAATCATTGTGCTGGGCTCTAAATTTACAAAGAACAAGAGAGTCTTGTCCATCTTTTAGGGCTTACAGTCTTCTGAGGAAGTTGGTGGGTAATAAAAAATATCATTCCTCACTTCTCTGTAGAGGAGAAGGGATTTCAACTCCGCTCTAAGGATGGAAAGTATAAAAAAAAGATCATCTGGTCTTTTTCTCTGTCCCTTCTCTAAAAATTGAGGGACTGCCTTGCTGATGAATTGTTTTTGTTTGTTGAGAAAATAGGTTAGGGGTTGAGGTTGTAAGGGAGGCATGGCTTGAAGAACGAGTGGTTAATATTGCCATATGATTCAATTGCTTCTCATTAGCACTTAGGGAAGGAAAGGCAGAACTCAGCTATTGGTTTAATGTCCATTTGGGTGATTTACTAAACAGCAATATCAACCCTAGTTGATTTTATTCAAAACTGAGATGTTTGAAAGAATAGTATCATGAAAGGAGTTTTGAAGTGATGGATCATAGATGTAGAGGAGAAAGAAGGAAGTAGTGGCTAATCGGGGGAGAGAGTAGAAAGACCTGTGAATTGGGATTTATGAAATTGAAGAGATTTGTAGGAAAGATAGAAAACTGTTGTCTCACAGTAGAGGGAGACATTTCTGAGCATTTCTCTGTGGGTCCATGAGAAGGATAATGAGTGGAGTAAAGGAGAAGATAGGTTCAAAGATTATTTTCATTCAGGTCTGAGTGAATTGTGTGGTAGATGATGACATTACTCAGAATAACAGGAAATAAATGATTTGAGTAGGTGGCAAAGATTACATTGAATCAAGGAAAGTAACCAGGAGGATAATAAAAGATAAGGTCAAAACATATAAAGAATGTAGGGGTGCCTGGGTGGCTCAGTCAGTTGAGCATTTGACTCTTGATTTCAGCTCAGGTCATGATCCCAGGGTCTTGGGATCAAGCTCTGCTTGGGGCTCCATACTGAGCATGGAGCCTGCTTAAGATTCTCTCTCTCCCTCTGCCCCTCTTTCCTGCTTGCACTCTCTTGTTCTCTCTCTAAAATAAAAAAATAGGGGTGCCTGGGTGGCTCAGTTGGTTAAGCGTCCGACTTCGGCTCGGGTCACGATCTCGTGGTATGTGAGTTCGAGCCCCGCGTTGGGCTCTGTGCTGACTGCTCAGAGCCTGGAGCCTGTTTCGGATTCTGTGTCTCCCTCTCTCTCTGACCCTCCCCCGTTCATGCTCTGTCTCTCTCTGTCTCAAAAATAAATAAACGTTAAAAAAAAATAAATAAATAAACGTTAAAAAAATAAAAAAAAAATTAAAAAAATGTGTAAATAATGTATAGTCAATTAGCAAGAACTTCAAGGGAACAGATTTATTTATTTGTTTATATGAAGTTGGAGTAGTCACGAGCTGAGAGTCTCTTGGAAACTCTGAAATAGGTGATATGTAGAGAAAAAGCTTCTGCACTTCAAAGGACAGAGAGAACCTATGGAAAAAGCCATGTCCAGCTAAGCCCATCTGAAAGGAATGATCAATAGAGAGGCAAGAGGTGAAGGGGAATTTGTTTAATTATTGAGCAAAGAAGCCTATACAATGAATGAGGGGAGTAGTAAGATTTTTGTGGTTTGGGCCTTGAAATAGACTTGTAAGTATCAAATTTACTTTTACTTTAATATCAAGGGTATAAAAGCAACAGAACTCCTTAGCCTGTAATACCCAACAAATTGCCTCCATTTATTTCATTTCATAGGTGTAGGTCTTGTGTGAATATCCTGTTCTCAGCATGTCATCTGACATTTCAGAAGTCTTAGGTAATAAAATCCTAAATGCATTTTGCCAAGAAAATATCATCTGAGATTTTAGGCATTTTTATTTTTGGAGAAAGATAATCTTCATGTTTATGATTAATTTACACTTAAATCAAAATACTGCTAAGAGAAATCTACAGTGCATCCAAGATCATTCTTGTCATTCATGCATCATTTTAAGAGAAGTTTTCTTTAAGTTCTATAACTATGAAGATTAACCTTATCTAATTTGTAAAGTTAAGAGATATGACCTCAATTTAAGGAGTGACATAACCACATTGAATCATAGGCAGATACAACTTGAAGGGACTTTGGGAATCATCTCATCCCCTCACTATACAAGGAGAAACCAAGGGGCAGAGGGGTCACCTGGCATTCCGGCACTCACATTCAACTTAGGAAGAACCAAACCAAGTAGTTAGGTGGTGCTTAATCGATGTTTCACAGATAAATGTTTGTTTAATTATAGATCAATGTCATTGGGAACCCTACCTGCAAATAAATGTGACCTAGTTTGTCATTTAGCATATTTGTCATCATCCTCATATGAGAGGTCTAATGATAGACTATGTACAAAATTATCTTATCATTATTGGTCTCTAGAATCTGTGAACTCAAAACTAGCAAAGTGAAGTGATGAAATATTAAAGACACTTATTGCATCAATATACAAAGACATAATTGTCATTTTGTGTGGCCATTAGTATCAGAATGCGAATCTAACTGTGTACATTGCAATAAATAAGTGAAACATTGTTTTTTATTTCAAGTGCATGGAAAATGTTAATGGAAGAGAAGGATTTGAGGAACTCTTAAATTAGGAAATACTGCTAGAGGAAACATCCTGCAGAATCATTGAACAGACTGAGAGAAGATCTAAGAGCAGGAGGGAGAATTTATGTGGAGTTGATGAGTAGCAAAGTGAGGTGAAGTGTGGTGAAGAACTCATGGGGCATGTAGCAAAATATGGTGAAGGACTCATAGGGGTCACAGTGTGAAATGAGCTGTTGGAAAGAAGCTGTTTCAGGAACTCCAGGAAAAGAACTAGAACTTGAACGCAAAGATTTTAATGTTATGGTACAGAGGTTTAGCTGTGTGATCCTGGGCAAGGCATTTAATTCTTTTAAACATTGGTTTCTTGAGATAATCTTACAAAGGCAGATAATCATAGTACCTGTCTTATATGTCTTTCAGAAGAATTAAATTATGTTTACTCTGCAGATAGTTCAAGCTAAACCCAGAAATGAGATGTGCAGTGAGATATTGAATTCTTCTGTGTTCCATCCTTAGTCAAGAGGTACTGCTCCAACTCCTTTTCAGTTGTAGATCCCAATCTGAGAATTTTCATATGTGTTCATTGTCTATATGCCTTCTCTTTTCTGGAAGCAGTTCTCCTATTTGAATCTTGTTAGCTTACCTGGAATGCTGTCAAGGACAAACTCAGCAAGAGTTATTTATGCATGATGACCATATTTGAGTGGGATGAATCCTGACCATTTCTTTGGTGGTAAGCGCTAGATTAGCAGAATGTCGGTCAGGATGAGGATCTCCTAATGATCTGTTGGTACAAGTGTGATATAGTGGGAAAGGCACTAGACATACTGTTGGAAGACCTAGGTTTGAAAGGGAAACCTACTTATTACCTAATACCGCTGAGCCCCTATTTCTCAATCTATAAACTAGGGATAATAGTACAAATCATAGAAAGTTGTTGTGGCAGTTACATGACATAATCTATTATAAAGAATTTAGCGTAGTGCCTGACCCTTAACCAAATCTTAATACATATCCCTGTTCTTCTTTCTTCATCATTTAACTCTCAATATGTATTAAAGCAATCTTCAGGTTCTTTAGAGAAGAACAAATAATGCCAAAAAAGGGCCCAGGAGGGAAGAAAATTTGCCCTTAACCATCTAAGGAAAAAGGAAGAGAAGGCTCAGTAAAAAATAAAACAAAACAATTCACCCAGAACTATCAAGTATTATCATTACATGTTAAAAAATTACAAACATTGTACATTTTATAAACTTTAGAAATCTAAAGCTGTTAGATAATGGGTGTTTAACTTTGGAGTGACTCTCAAAATCACACCATAATTGGGAATGCTAACAGAGTCTAATTAAATGGTGAAAAATCAGTTTCCCTTCCAGCTGTATAATTTTGTGGAATGATTAGGACAGACAGAAGGAGAGAAATGAAATTAGTATATGACATGGGCATGGTAACACAGCGCAGTAATCAAGTTTCATAATGTCATAGACATTAGAAAGACGTTACTGGAATTTTAGATCTCTGCAGTGCCTTCTTACCACAGAGCTGAAAGTGTTTGTTCTGTTGTCTAGATGACTTTCTTCAAATCTGGAGCTGTTTGGAGAGCTAGCTTTAGGAGTGTATCCTTTCAGCTTATTTTGCCATCATTACCTTACTCACTATTTTATTTCCACCTGTAAGGACCCACCTCTGCAAAGAAGCCTGCAACAAAGCACATTGCTCCCTTCATAAGTTGATTAAGTGGGGTACAGCAGGTGAGATTTGTTTTTCAAATAATTAAACACTGTATGATTTCTTAGACATATTTATGACAGGACCAAAATTGTATTTCAAACCTTTGGCAAGATATAATTCATGTGGTGTCTGAATATTATAGAAGAATGGCTTTTAAAAAGTTAGATTTTTTGTTTTGGACAGTTGCATTCTCATGTCAGATCTCTAAGAGGACGTGCGGTTTGAGGTAACAAGCTTTTCATTTACAACCTGGAATCCCATCAATTTACCCTGGTGCTCACTGATATATTAGAAAGGTAAAATCCAAACAAGATCATGCTATCTTGTGGTCAAATGAAAATGCTTCTAAACTGAAGTAGCAAATTCTTAGAGAGAAAGAACATGTTGAACATTTTGTCTATCACATGGCTATAAAAACCACCTAAAAGAATCCCCAGGAACTAGACTCTATATTCCTCATAGATACTGGATGATAAACTCTCTGAAGGAAGGGTTTCTGACTTTTCTTTGCATCCATTATATAGAGTGCAAAGATTTTTGTTCTGGGGTCAGAGTCTGTACCTCCTGCAGTGAAAATTGTTCTGAAGTCATTTTTAAAGTGAATGTGAAGGGAAATCATCTCATTTAATCCTCTCTGATCTGACTCTAAACACTAACATAATATTTAAATGTGGTTGGTATAATATTCTTTCATCAGTATTTCTGGGCTAGATTTTTTTAGTCTCAACTTTTTTTAGGTTCACCTATGTTCTCTGAACATGTTCCCCATCTGAGTGTCAAGCTTCATATGTTTTGTTAATCTGTTGGTAAAGTGCAAGCCTCCATTTTTTATTTGACACTTTTTAAAAAAATTTTTTGATGTTTATTTATTTTTGAAGGAGAGAGACAGAGCGTGAGGGGGGAGGGGCAGAGAGAGAGGGAGACACAGAATCCGAAGCAGGCTCCAGGCTCTGAGCTGTCAGTACAGAGCCTGACCCAGGGCCCAAACCCGTAAACCATGAGATCATGACCTGAGCCGAAGTCGGAGGCTTAACTGACTGAGCCACCCAGACACATTGTTTTAAAGAAATGCTGTATGTTAGATCATAAGGCTCTGGCTTTATAAAGCTTATGATCAAAGGGCTGCTGGGAAATACAGCAGACTTGGAATTGTCTGAAGAAGGCAGAAATAGTAACAGGTGATACTTATCAAGGGCTTCCCATATACCAGGCAGTATTTTAAGTACATAACACTTAACATTTTAATCCTAAACATAGCCATGTCAGTGAAATCATTATTTTCACTTTGCTTATGGGGAAACTGAGACACAGAGAAGTGAAGTCTCCACATAGTAAGTGATGGTTTTGAGATTTGAATCCAGGCGGTCTGGCCCCAGAGTGTGTCATTTTAGCTACTCAACAATACAGACTGATTGTGAATTAGCAAATGATTTCAGGCAGCTTATTTTTCTTGTAGCTAAAGTGAAAAAAGAAAAATAGTTGATTTTGTTATATAGTTTTGTGTTTTTGATGACAGAAAAATATCCTGAGGCATTTTTTCTGGAACAAATCTCGAGTTTGAATTAATAGCATGGGATTTGCCTAAAGTATATTATGTGATACACTAGACAATGACTTTAATATCACAGGAGATACAGAAATTCTATTTAACCAAATAGTTCTTATATTAACACTTCAAACAAGCAGAGCATCATATCCAGGTACTTGGATCCTTGAACTTACATAATGTGAGGATAGTACTGGGACACTCTAGATGATGACATAGCAAATACATCCCATAGGCTCTCTCTCTGAAATATCAGAGGTGTTAAGATTTCACAGGTGCTGGATTTCATTCAATTTATAAGTAGATCCTCTCATAAACACCTTAATTGCAGATAGTCTATAATGCTGACTACAGTGACAACCAAGTAAGAGGCAAAAGGGACCTTCTCTAGGGATGGTTGAACAGCCAGACTATTATCTCCTGTACCAAATGAAGGCCAACTCTTCAGCATCCCTTCATAATGGCTGTTGATCATCCTTTCACTGCTTCTTTCAACAAGCCTTTGTAGGCCAGGCCTTATGCTAGATGTTGAGTGTGCAGACGTAAATATAACGTAATTGCATAGAGAGTCCAATATTCCCAAAAGCCAACAATTGTTTTTGCAAAAAGTTTAATGATGTTTTAAACTCTTACACTAGTTATTGGTTAAGAATTGAGAATTTTACATGATAGCATGTGATTTTAACCCAGAGTTTCTCAATCTCGGCACTAATGACATTTTGGACTAGATAATTGTTTGTTATGGGGCGCTGTGCTGTGCAAAACAGTATCCCTGTCCTTTATTAATAAGGTGCCAATACTGTCACCACCCCCAGTTGCGACAAGCAAAAGTGTCTTTGGTCATCACTCTTGGTTGAAAACCACTGCCTTTAACCTGAAAATATTTTAAAGTAAGTGTTAATATGTTTATTCACAAACAAAACAAAAGACAGTAACAAAAATCTTGACACTAGTTTGAGCCTTATATTTAATGAGTTGTAAGATACTGCTCCCCACTCCCCTGCCCAGTGACATTTACAATATGTATATTTAGGAAACTAAAACATGATTTACTACTTGGGTCTATTTTTTATAATTGTTTTAAAATTGTTATTTATTTTTGAAGGAGAGAGAGAGACAGAGTGTGAGTGGGGGAGAGGCAGAGAGAGAGGGAGACACAGAATCCAAAGCAGGCTCCAGGCTCCAAGCTGTCTGCACAGAGCTGTAAATGCGGGGCTCAAACTCACAAATCTTGAGATCATGACCTGAGCCAAAGTCTGATGCTCAACTGACTGAGCCACCCAGGCACCCCAATTTTTTTAAATGTCTATTCATTTTTGAGAAAGAGAGAGAGAGCAAGCAGGGGAGGGGCAGAGAGGAGACACAGAATCCGAAGCAGGCTACAGGCTCTGAGCTGTCAGCACAGAGTCCTATGCGGGGCTCGAACTCATCAACTGTGAGCGAGATCATGACCTGAGCCAAAGTTGGATGCTTAACTGACTGAGCCACTCAGGCACTGCTATTTGAGTTTATTTTAGATTGATCATTTAAAATATCGGCAAGTGCCAAAGTCTTTTTCCAGGGTGAATTTTTTTCTGGGAATATCATTCCTTTCTTACCAACCATGATTATCACACAGGCCTGGAAATTTCTAAATCCCAAGTATTAACACTCTGAATTATTCTTTAGCCCTTGCAATTCAGATAGACTCAAGGAGGTATAGATCTTGTCTCAAACACCCAATATCTAATTAGACTCAGCTGAGATCACCCATTAAGTATATGTTCCTGTTTTCCATCGGTGGAAAACATGCGTCCAAAGGCCTAGTAAGATAGCATCCCACTTATGAGATCTTTGTAACACATAGAGACACTCAATGAACAATTGTTGGGTATTTATTTTTTATTTAATCTTTCACTACTTAGGTTTTTTCAAAAAAAGGTAGGTTTCAAAAAAACACCACCACAATATAAGAAGATAGTAATGAGTTATTTAAGAAAAAAGGAAAGCAGGGCTATGAAAAGTGAGTTACATGTAGCATGAATTTGACACTCAAGTTCATGTTCTTTCAGTTGCCAAGAGTTAGGCAACAAATTTGACTTTTAACAGCCATGGCAAAGAGGAAATGGTAACCAGTTACATGATTTGGGGTCTCAAAATAAAGACAAATTAGTTGCTGTAGAGAAGTTCAACTATGTGGTACTTAGCCAGAGAGAAATTTTACCTGAAGATTCTCCTAAAGGGGACAAGAGTGATGTTATGAGTCCCAGCTTCGGTTACATTCACATAAGAGATATAATGAGTTTTAAAAGGCAGTGGTGAAGGCTATCAGTGGAGGTTTTGGTTTAATGTGGAAGTTCACTTTAGTAAGAGATTATCAATAGGTTGTTAAAACGATGAGGTGTTAAATTGCTGGCTTGGATGAATCCAAGTGCAAACAAGAACTGGAGGACTGAAAGTATTGCATCATCTCAGGAATTCACTGTGACCAGCACTTGCTTTAGCTGGTTTTTGCTAAGTTGTGAGTGGCTATGAGTGAAGTGATATTCTCTAAAAAGTACCTAGAATGTGAGCACTTCATGTTACCAGTTATGTTCACAGTCATATTCTTAACAGTTGGCAATGACGGGAGGACTAATATTTTCCTTCAAAGTATAGTGGACTGTGTATAGTGGGTGTGAATACAACAAAGTCATCTCACATCTGTCTGATACTTGGCAAAAGTAGGCTCCATGGAATGGGAAAATAAGTATCTTAAAAAAATAATAATAAAACAACCAAAAAAGAGACCTTAAGGCTTTAAAATTTCCACATCATAAATTGGTTACAATAATTTAAACCCAAACAATTTTAAAGAACATATAACTAGAAACAACCATTTTTTCCAAAAAATAATACTGGTAAAAAATCAACAAAATATATATCTTTGAGCTGTGCATATTTTTTAATGTATGTTTTTGTGTATCTTTCTTTCTTCCTGGTGTATCTTCCAATGTGACTTTGTGTAGAAGATTTAAAATGGCCGAAAATTGCTAAGTTTCCCATGGAGATAAGATGTTGAAATCCTCTCCTTTTGGGTCTGATTTGGCCTTCAGGTCCAGCTTGACTGATAGAAGACTTCAGAAGTGACATTCTCAGACTCTCTCTGAGGTTAGGTCTTAAGAAGTTTTGCAGCTTCCACCTGGGCTCCCTTGGAATACGCCCTTTGGGATCCTCAGCTGCCATCTATAGAAGCCTGACTACCTTTAGACTTCATGATGGAGAGGCCATGTGTAGGTGCTCCAGGCCCAGCTGACCTTAGCCTTCCAGCCATCTCTCTCCCAAGGCACCAGATGTGACAGTGAAGCTGTCTTGGACTTTGCAGAGTAGCCCAATCTGTCAGTAACACATGGAAAAGAGAATTACTCAGTTGAGCCCTAATATGACCCACAAATGTGAGATATCATAAAAAGAGTGCAGTTAAGCCACTGAGGTTTGAGGGAGGTAATAACAGGAACAACTTATATATACACCCAGGATTTCACTGGTTATGTATCCATAAAGCAAAATTTAAGGAGGTAGCATATCTACTATAATTGGTAGTTTGGGTTTTGACGCCTTAATTTCCTTTTTTAATAGAGAGGACTGATATTCCCCTTTGATGATCCCTTTTGTTTATATTTAAGGCTTTGATAAAAGTCCTTCCTTCCTTCCTTCCTCTCTTGGTCCTTTCCTTCTTTTCTGCCTTTTCAGTTAGATCATTGCAAAAAATAAATTACTGCAAATCTGACCCTTACTATTTGTGGCTTTATAACAGACTATATATCTATATCTAGCCATCTATAGATAGCTCTATATCAAGTTTGTGTGTGTAACACATAAGCAAGCCTGAAGGTAGTGCTATTTTAGGCATATTCATTATTTTCCATGTATTTTAAAAATTTCGGGTGGGGTTATTTTCATTTCATGGAAGCAGCAGACTACATTTAAGTTCACGATAAATTTTATTTCAAAGTGATTGTGAGAATTAGACATAGCGATTATCTGACTTGATAATTTTCTGGATCTTAGTTTTATATGTGTAATTGTGTTTATTTTGTCTGATGCTCCAGCTAATTTTCATAAAATCCTTCTCCAAAATTAATAGAATTTCAGCCATATTCATGTGAATACTTCAAATGAAAAAGTTAAATATGCTTTCCTTAGGTTGCTTATATTTTAAATTAAATTTAGTTTTGATGGCTTTTGAGTCACACCAAAATATTGCAGATCTATTTCCAATGTTTTCTTGAATCTACTAAATTAGAAAAAAAATGAAGATGGAATGCCAATTTTTGCTGCCCTTTGGATTATACATATCTCTCAACTTTCTCTGAAACATTTTGTTTGAGACCATAGACCAGAGAATCTATTCTGTCCTTTTTTTCAATCAGGCTGAATTTTTACTTCTTAAACACTACTTAAATTGATTAAATACAAACTTGCCATTCAAAATTTAATGCAATTTTTATGCATTTAATGTAGTTTTAGTTTTTGTGTATGTGTGTTACATTATAGCATTACAATTGGTGTTATATTACAAGTCTGTTATAAAGACATGAGAAATATAACTCATTATCATAGCTCATCAAATTGAATTATACCTTTATTGTGAAATAAGCTTACATGAAATAACTTATAAATTATATTTTTCATATAAATGTTATGGACAAGTATGACTTAAATACCTTTGAAAAAGCATGTTTAATTGTACTGATTTTCTTTTTTCTTCTTCTTTCTTTCTTTCTTCTTTCTTTTTCCTCCCATCCTTCCTTCTTTCCCTCCCTCTTTTCTTTTTCTTTCTTTCTGTCTTATTAATAACTTCTTTTGAAAAAGAAAATTCAAGACTGCTTGAAGATCGAAAAAATTAAAAACGTGATTCCCTCCATTGTTTATATATCTCAAACTAAGCACATATATGCACAAATGTTGGCCTATGGAATTGCATTGAAAGTTCTAAATTTTACTTGGAATGAATCAGTTACCTATAAAGAGACCCTTTGTGGACAGTGACTATAAATGATTTAATAGGACTAAATATAATCTATTAAAATATATATATTATCAGAACTTTAAAAAATATTTGTGTGATTAAGATTTTTTTCATAATGAAGAACACCTCAAAACCATTTGGTTTGACATATTTTTAAATTTTTAAACTTTCAAATTTAGTCTTTCATGAAAATATGTATTCTTTTAAAATATTTAAACTTGCAGAAAATTGTATTTAATTTTGGTACAACTCAGAAGTCACTGGCTCCTATGTGTATTGCATTGTTAGAATATCTATCAATAAAATATTGAAGGGAACAATAGAGAAAAAAATTCCAAATTATCATTTCATCAATGACATGGTCATAGTTAAGACTAAGCTTGAATTACATGATGTTCCTTGAATTAATTAACAGTATCAATGCCTACTGATTCATTAATCTAAACTGCAGTATTTACTGTGTGCTTAAGAATCAAAGTCACAGTGTTTAGCATCCAGGAAACATCTAAGTGAATATAAATTCACTAAATTGATGATTTCAGCAAACATTTCATGAATATTTATTACTATATGGAAAGAACCATCCTAGGCATTATAGGACATTAAAACTGCAGTAATATATATATTTAAGAAAGGAAAACTAAATTGAAGCCCTTGTCGGTGTCTGTATCCACCAAGTCATGGAGTATCACAGTGTACTAAAAGGATGGTAAAAGGACATCCGTTCTGATCACACTGCCTAATTGGCAGTTTATAAAGGTTACTTATAAAAGCCTTATTTTTCTAATCACTGATATTATAATCATCAAATTAATCATGATCTCATACAGAGTTTTGGAATTAACCATTTAATTATTATCCTGAATTGATTGTCCATGTCAGTGGTTGAAGAAACTGTATTTTAACTGAAAGTGTGTTTGGACTATAATAATTTCCCAATTTCATCTAAATATCAGTTTTGGTAGAAAATGGTAGAAAATAGTGGTTGATCTCTTAGGAGCTGAATTATAAGTACTTTTTTTTTTAATATGATACTTTGTGATAAGTATTAGATTTAAAGGAATTTCTTGATCATTAGCTCTAGAAACCATCATGATGAAATGGCACATTTTGCAAATAGAGGTGCTTAGCCAATATGTCTTAGTCTAGCAGAGTATAGAGACTTAGAGATTAAGGATGAGCACT
Organism: Panthera uncia; assembly: GCF_023721935.1. Lineage (NCBI taxonomy): Eukaryota > Metazoa > Chordata > Mammalia > Carnivora > Felidae > Panthera > Panthera uncia. Next base: position 30,416,369 of record NC_064812.1, read on the forward strand.
GGGTATTGTATGGAAACCAATTTAACAATAAATTATATTTAAAAATAAATACATAAATAATAAATTAAAAAGACAAGAATGTGCCAAAGGTTTGGAGACTGTTGGAACTCTTGAATCTAAGTTTGTTTTACTGATGTAATCAGGGTATATCAATATTGGTAATTATATTTTTTGAAAATGTCAAAGCAAAACATTTAGACAATTATATTTTTTTCTGATAAAGTTAAAGTGCAACATTCTAAAATGTCATCTTCCTAATAAAAATTACTTCATTACAATAATTAGAGTTAATTTTACAAGTAAAATGACTGAACTTAATTAGCTAAGACTACTCTCCTTTGATAACAGTCACAAAATAAATTTCTTGTCTTGCATTGTGTGAGGAACTTTGGGAATTTGTTTTGTGGTTTTAAAATTCAGCATGTCTAACTCAGAATGAGTCCATACTTTCTTTCCTATTAGCTGAGTAAGACAGTAACCTTCCAGGGGTTTACACTGCTGCCAGTAAATCTTCTCCTGTAACCAGACACCATGATTTGTACTCAAAAGGAAACTTACTTGTAACATGTGGGAATTCATGTTCAAATCTATCATCACTTCTCTTATTGGTGCTACATTTGTGTTCTGTGTCCTGTGGTGAACTGAAATAACCTCAGTATTCCCTGTGAATTGAGCAATGAGACATCTACTCTAAATCATGTCTCTTTTTGTCAGAAAGCAGACAAAAGGGCACAAAAGGATGAACAAACTGCTTTATTCAACTATATAATCCTAGCTCCTCTCCTACCTCTATAAGCACTGCTTTTCTCTTGTATTTCCTTCTCTAGCTTCCAAAATGGTCTCTGCTTTCTAACTCTGAAGGTGTTTTCAGTGCTAAAGGATCCAACCACTCTTCTCTTTAGGTATGCCTCATATATGTATCAGTTATCCCACCCTCTCATCTAACTGCTTGTGTCTCTGGTATATACAATGAATTTCTATTATATATCTTATGATTGGCTTAAACAAACCATCTATAAAGCCATCTTGTAAATTTTTAGAAAATTGGCTTTTCCTTCTGCTGCTCTACCGCCAGTCAATAACCATGTCAGCATTTTCACAGCACATAGATACTGAGTCAGTTCTTTCCTAATAGCCAGAGGGAGGTACTGAATTCGGCCATATTTTGTTACAAAGTGTTTCTTTCTCTTTTCTGTCCCTACTACCTCACCCCCAGTCTTGGTTCTTTAATACTCTTGTAATGCTAACATCAAAGAGTCTTTTTACCCCAGTGTTCATTCTATTATACCAGCCTGTTTCTCTATAAAATCAATTCTCCTGAGCAATATATCATCAAACTACTTTATGCAAAAGAATTCTTAGTTACTCTATCCTTAATTTCTCTATGATTTCCAGTAGCAAAAGCAGTCTCCTTGAGGGCAAATTATTATTATTCCCAGTCTGTACATATTTCAAAGTGTCAGAACCCCCTCTAGAATTAATCTCCAGAATCTTCCCTTCCAGTACTCTCTGTAAAGAGTTGGTGCCACTATTAAAAAAAAAAAAAAGTGTAGAAAGTCATTTGGTTAAGCGAAGTATAAAATAGATAGAAGGAGAAGAAAAGTAAGATGGAGAGGAGTTTTATATACACTCACCACCAGTCTGTTCAAGTCCAAATCAACTGAAGCAAGTTAAATAAAGAAGGGAATTTCTTAAATATAAGATGGAATTTCTAATAAGCTTTTAAAACTTTTCTCCTTTCTCTCTGATCCTTTCTGCTTTGTCACTGCTATAATCTCTTCTGCTGTACATTCCCTAACTATTGTTGTCCCTCTAGTTCTATTTTCAGCTCACAGATCTTATTTTTCCTGTTGTTTCTAGTCACCCTTGACTCTTGATTTCAGCTAGTGTCACTATGCTCCAGACTCAGATCTGTGTCTCTGAGCTTCAGATTAATCAAAAACTCCATTTACCTTTTCCTCCTGAATTGCTCTTTGTCTTCCTGCATTCTTTGTCCTGGTTAATGGAACTATTGCTAAATGATTATCCAGATTATAAATCAAGGTGTCACCTTTGACTTTTTCCTTCCTTTCATGCCTGTCAATTAATACCCAAGTTCTGCTGATTTTACTTGCTAAATCAGTTACCATCTTTCTATTCTTTACATGGTTCTAATCCTCATTCTTTATTACCTACCATGTAATGCTTTGTCAACTGGAGGGCAGTTTTGATCCTTGTTCTCCTCAAAGTTACCTGTCCATAAAGTTTCCAGAGTGGTCTTATAAGACTACCATAAGACTTTCCATTGTTCCTGCCCTTCTTAAATGTTTCAGTAGTTTTCCATTGTGTATAGGAAAAACCCAAATAATTAATATGACATACAAGCCTAAAAGATCCTTCCTAGTGGAACCCCTACTAAAATACCTCTCCCCTTTTTATCTCCCGCCACTTAATGCTTTGTACCTGTAGTCTCAGTAATATAGAAATACTTGTAGTGCAGTCATCAAATCCTACTGCTTCCTATTTTCTTTTAGTTATGCTGTCCCATTTGCCTAGAATGCTTTTACTACCTTTTGCCATTTGTCTTATTCTGTAATACTTTGCTCAGGCATCAATCTCCTTCTTCAACTCTAACTTGCTGTACCAGTAATCTACTGCTGTGTAACAATATTACCACAAACTTAGTGGCTTAAAAACATGTATTGGTATTTTTTTATTTTTATTATTATTGTTATTTATGGTTTCTGTAAATCAAGAATCCAGGCATTGCTTAGCTGAATACTGCTTCATTGTCTCTTATGGGGCTACCATCAAGGTGTCAATCAGTCTGAGGTCTCATCTGAACAGACTTGGGGAGTATCCGCTTCCAAGCTTACATTGTGGCTGGATTACATTGGTTTATATTGGCTTACATTGTTGACAGAATTCAGTTATTTGAGGCCTGTTGGACAGGGGGTCCATTTATTTTTTAGTTTTTGGCTGGAGGCCACCCTCAGTTCCTAGATAGGCATTGGTAACAGGCAGCCCTTAGTTCCTTGACATATGGGTCTTTCCAACATGACTTCTTACATTGTCAAAGAGTACAAGCCAAGAATGCAATAGAGGGAGTATGCTAGAAAGATGGAAGTCAAAATCTTACATGATACAATCATGAAAGTGACATCCCATCACTTTTGTCGTATTGTATTGCTTAGAAGCAACCGACATGTTCCACCCACACTCATAGGGAGGGGTTTATACAAAGACATGAATGCCAAAAGTTATGAATGATTATGGAACACTCCCCAGTTTTATTGAGAAATAATTGACACACATCACTGTGTAACTTTAAGGTGTGCAGCCTGATGATTTGATTTTACATATATTACGAAATGATTACCACACTAACTTCAGCTAACATTATTATTTTTTTAATATATGAAATTTATTGTCAAATTGGTTTCCATACAACACCCAGTGCTCATCCCAAAAGGTGCCCTCCTCAATACCCATTACCCACCCTCGCCTCCCTCCCACCCCCCATCAACCCTCAGTTAGTTCTCAGTTTTTAACAGTCTCTTATGCTTTGACTCTCTCCCACTCTAACCTCTTTTTTTTTTTTTTTTTCCTTCCCCTCCCCCATGGGTTTCTGTTAAGTTTCTCAGGATCCACATAAGAGTGAAACCATATGGTATCTGTCTTTCTCTGTATGGCTTATTTCACTTAGCATCACACTCTCCAGTTCCATCCATGTTGCTACAAAAGGCCATATTTCATTCTTTCTCATTGCCACGTAGTAGTCCATTGTGTATATAAACCACAATTTCTTTATCCATTCATCAGTTGATGGATATTTAGGCTCTTTCCATAATTTGGCTATTGTTGAGAGTGCTGCTATAAACATTGGGGTACAAGTGCCCCTATGCATCAGTACTCCTGTATCCCTTGGATAAATTCCTAGCAGTGCTATTGCTGGGTCATAGGGTAGGTCTATTTTTAATTTTCTGAGGAACCTCCACACTGCTTTCCAGAGCGGCTGCACCAATTTGCATTCCCACCAACAGTGCAAGAGGGTTCCCGTTTCTCCACATCCTCTCCAGCAACTATAGTCTCCTGATTTGTTCATTTTGGCCACTCTGACTGGCGTGAGGTGATATCTGAGTGTGGTTTTGATTTGTATTTCCCTGATAAGGAGAGACGTTGAACATCTTTTCATGTGGCTGTTGGCCATCCGGATGTCTTCTTTAGAGAAGTGTCTATTCATGTTTTCTGCCCATTTCTTCACTGGGTTATTTGTTTTTCGGGTGTGGCGTTTGGTGAGCTCTTTATAGATTTTGGATACTAGCCCTTTGTCCGATATGTCATTTGCAAATATCTTTTCCCATTCCGTTGGTTGCCTTTTAGTTTTGTTGGTTGTTTCCTTTGCTGTGCAGAAGCTTTTTATCTTCATAAGGTCCCAGTAATTCACTTTTGCTTTTAATTCCCTTGCCTTTGGGGATGTGTCGAGTAAGAGATTGCTACGGCTGAGGTCAGAGAGGTCTTTTCCTGCTTTCTCCTCTAGGGTTTTGATGGTTTCCTGTCTCACATTCAGGTCCTTTATCCATTTTGAGTTTATTTTTGTGAATGGTATGAGAAAGTGGTCTAGTTTCAACCTTCTGCATGTTGCTGTCCAGTTCTCCCAGCACCATTTGTTAAAGAGACTGTCTTTTTTCCATTGGATGTTCTTTCCTGCTTTGTCAAAGATGAGTTGGCCATACGTTTGTGGGTCTAGTTCTGGGGTTTCTATTCTATTCCATTGGTCTATGTGTCTGTTTTGGTGCCAATACCATGCTGTCTTGATGATGACAGCTTTGTAGTAGAGGCTAAAGTCTGGGATTGTGATGCCTCCTGCTTTGGTCTTCTTCTTCAAAATTACTTTGGCTATTCGGGGCCTTTTGTGGTTCCATATGAATTTTAGGATTGCTTGTTCTAGTTTCGAGAAGAATGCTGGTGCAATTTTGATTGGGATTGCATTGAATGTGTAGATAGCTTTGGGTAGTATTGACATTTTGACAATATTTATTCTTCCAATCCATGAGCAGGGAATGTCTTTCCATTTCTTTATATCTTCTTCAATTTCCTTCATAAGCTTTCTATAGTTTTCAGCATACAGATCTTTTACATCTTTGGTTAGATTTATTCCTAGGTATTTTATGCTTCTTGGTGCAATTGTGAATGGGGTCAGTTTCTTTATTTGTCTTTCTGTTGCTTCATTGTTAGTGTATAAGAATGCAACTGATTTCTGTACATTGATTTTGTATCCTGCAACTTTGCTGAATTCATGTATCAGTTCTAGCAGACTTTTGGTGGAGTCTATCGGATTTTCCATGTATAATATCATGTCATCTGCAAAAAGCGAAAGCTTGGCTTCATCTATGCCAATTTTGATGCCTTTGATTTCCTTTTGTTGTCTGATTGCTGATGCTAGAACTTCCAGCACTATGTTAAACAACAGCGGTGAGAGTGGACATCCCTGTCGTGTTCCTGATCTCAGGGAAAAAGCTCTCACTTTTTCCCCATTGAGGATGATGTTAGCTGTGGGCTTTTCATAAATGGCTTTTATGATGTTTAAGTATGTTCCTTCTATCCCGACTTTCTCAAGGGTTTTTATTAAGAAAGGGTGCTGGATTTTGTCAAAGGCCTTTTCTGCATCGATTGACAGGATCATATGGTTCTTCTCTTTTTTTTTGTTAATGTGATGTATCACGTTGATCGATTTGCGAATGTTGAACCAGCCCTGCATCCCAGGAATGAATCCCACTTGATCATGGTGAATAATTCTTTTTATATGCCGTTGAATTCGATTTGCTAGTATCTTATTGAGAATTTTTGCATCCATATTCATCAGGGATATTGGCCTGTAGTTCTCTTTTTTTACTGGGTCTCTGTCTGGTTTAGGAATCAAAGTAATACTGGCTTCATAGAATGAGTCTGGAAGTTTTCCTTCCCTTTCTATTTCTTGAAATAGCTTGAGAAGGATAGGTATTATCTCTTCTTTAAACATCTGGTAGAACTCCCCTGGGAAGCCATCTGGTCCTGGACTCTTATTTGTTGGGAGATTTTTGATAACCGATTCAATTTCTTCACTGGTTATGGGTCTGTTCAAGCTTTCTATTTCCTCCTGATTGAGTTTTGGAAGAGTGTGGGTGTTTAGGAATTTGTGCATTTCTTCCAGGTTGTCCAATTTGTTGGCATATAATTTTTCATAGTATTCCCTGATAATTGTTTCTATCTCTGAGCGGTTGGTTGTAATAATTCCATTTTCATTCATGATTTTATCTATTTGGGTCATCTCCCTTTTCTTTTTGAGAAACCTGGCTAGAGGTTTGTCAATTTGGTTTATTTTTTCAAAAAACCAACTCTTGGTTTCGTTGATCTGCTCTACAGTTTTTTTTTAGATTCTATATTGTTTATTTCTGCTCTGATCTTTATTATTTCTCTTCTTCTGCTGGGTTTAGGCTGCCTTTGCTGTTCTGCTTCTATTTCCTTTAGGTGTGCTGTTAGATTTTGCATTTGGGATTTTTCTTGTTTCTTGAGATAGGCCTGGATTGCAATGTATTTTCCTCTCAGGACTGCCTTCGCTGCGTCCCAAAGCATTTGGATTGTTGTATTTTCATTTTCGTTTGTTTCCATATATTTTTTAATTTCTTCTCTAATTGCCTGGTTGACCCACTCATTCTTTAGTAGGGTGTTCTTTAACCTCCATGCTTTTGGAGGTTTTCCAGACTTTTTCCTGTGGTTGATTTCAAGCTTCATAGCATTGTGGTCTGAAAGTATGCATGGTATAATTTCAATTCTTGTAAATTTATGAAGGGCTGTTTTGTGACCCAGTATATGATCTATCTTGGAGAATGTTCCATGTGCACTCGAGAAGAAAGTATATTCTGTTGCTTTGGGATGCAGAGTTCTAAATATATCTGTCAAGTCCATCTGATCCAATGTATCATTCAGGGCCCTTGTTTCTTTATTGACCGTGTGTCTAGATGATCTATCCATTTCTGTAAATGGGGTTTAAAGTCCCCTGCAATGACCACATTCTTATCAATAAGGTTTCTTATGTTTATGAGTAATTGTTTTATATATTTGGGGCTCCGGTATTCGGTGCATAGACATTTATAATTGTTAGCTCTTCCTGATGGATAGACCCTGTAATTATTATATAATGCCCTTCTTCATCTCTTGTTATAGCCTTTAATTTAAAGTCTAGTTTGTCTGATATAAGTATGGCTACTCCAGCTCTCTTTTGACTTCCAGTAGCATGATAAATAGTTCTCCATCCCCTCACTCTCAATCTAAAGGTGTCCTCAGATCTAAAATGAGTCTCTTGTAGACAGCAAATAGATGGGTCTTGTTTTTTTATCCATTCTGATACCCTATGTCTTTTGCTTGGCACATTTAATCCATTTACATTCAGTGTTATTATAGAAAGATACGGGTTTAGAGTCATTGTGATGTCTGTATGTTTTATGCTTGTGGTGATGTCTCTGGTACTTTGTCTCACAGGGTCCCCCTTAGGGTCTCTTGTAGGGCTGGTTTAGTGGTGACGAATTCCTTCAGTTTTTGTTTGTTTGGGAAGACCTTTATCTCTCCTTCTATTCTAAATGACAGATTGCTGGATAAAGGATTCTTGGCTGCATATTTTTTCTGTTTAGCACACTGAAGATATCGTGCCAATCCTTTCTGGCCTGCCAAGTTTCAAAAGAGAGATCAGTCACGAGTCTTATAGGTCTCCCTTTATATGTGAGGGCACGTTTATCCCTTGCTGCTTTCAGAATTTTCTCTTTGTCCTTGTATTTTGCCAGTTTCACTATGCTATGTCGTGCAGAAGATCGATTCAAGTTACGTCTGAAGGGAGTTCTCTGTGTCTCTTGGATTTCAATACCTTTTTCCTTCCCCAGTTCAGGGAAGTTCTCAGCTATAATTTGTTCAAGTACCCCTTCAGCACCTTTCCCTCTCTCTTCCTCCTCTGGGATACCAATTATGCGTATATTATTTCTTTTTAGTGTATCACTTAGTTCTCTAATTTTCCCCTCATACTCCTGGATTTTTTTATCTCTCTTTCTCTCAGCTTCCTATTTTTCCATAACTTTATCTTCTAGTTCACCTATTCTCTCCTCTGCCTCTTCAATCCGAGCCGTCGTGGTTTCCATTTTGTTTTGCATTTCGTTTAAAGCGCTTTTCAGCTCCTCCTGGCTGTTCCTTAGTCCCTTGATCTCTGTAGCAAGAGATTCTCTGCTGTCCTCTATACTGTTTTCAAGCCCAGCAATTAATTTTATGACTATTATTCTAAATTCACTTTCTGTTATATTATTTAAATCCTTTTTGATCAGTTCATTAGCTGTTGTTATTTCCTGGAGATTCTTCTGAGGGGAATTCTTCCGTTTGGTCATTTTGGATAGTCCCTGGAGTGGTGAGGACCCGCAGGGCACTTCCCCTGTGCTGTGGTGTATAACTGGAGTTGGTGGGCGGGGCCGCAGTCAGTCCTGATGTCTGCCCCCAGCCCACCGCTGGGGCCACAGTCAGACTGGTGTGTGCCTTCTCTTCCCCTCTCCTAGGGGTGGGATTCACTGTGAGGTGGTGTGGCCCATCTGGGCTACTTGCACACTGCCAGGCTTGTGGTGCTGGGGATCTGGCATATTAGCTGGGGTGGGTAGGCAAGGTGCACGGGGGCAGGCGGGGCAGGCTTAGCTCGCTTCTCCTTAGGTGATCCACTTCAGGAGGGTCCCTGTGGCAGCGGGAGGGAGTCAGATCTGCTGCCGGAGGTTTGGCTCCGCAGAAGCACACAGTTGGGTGTTTTCGCGGAGCGAGCAATTTCCCTGGCAGGAACTGGTTCCCTTTGGGATTTTGGCTGGGGGATGGGCGAGGGAGATGGCGCTGGCGAGCGCCTTTGTTCCCCGCCAAGCTGAGCTCTGTCGTCCGGGGGCTCAGCAACTCTCCCTCCCTTTGTCCTCCAGCCTTCCCGCTTTCTGAGCAGAGCTGTTAACTTATGACCTCCCAGACGCTAAGTCGCGCTTGCTGTCGGAACACAGTCCCTCCGGCCCCTCAGCTTTTGCCAGCCAGACTTGGGGGCTCTGCTTGGCCAGCGGGCCGCCCCTCCGCCCCGGCTCCCTCATGCCAGTCCGTGGAGCGTGCACCGCCTCGCCGCCCTTCCTACCCTCTTCCGTGGGCCTCTCGTCTGCACTTGGCTCCGGAGACTCCGTTCTGCTAATCCTCTGGCGGTTTTCTGGGTTATTTAGGCAGGTGTAGGTGGAATCTAAGTGATCAGCAGGAAGCGCGGTGAGCCCAGCATCCTCCTACGCTGCCATCTTCCCTCCGAGTCCAGAATTTACTCTCTTAACTTTTCTATATATCATACAGCACTGTTAGCTGTAGTCATCATATTGTATGTTACATCTCTAGTACTTATTTATCTTGGAACTGGAATTTTGTATCTTGTGACCACCTTCCACCAATTTTCACTCCCTTCACCTTTAGCCACCAGTAGCCACAAGTCCAATCTCCTTTTCTGTAAGTTTGGTTTTCTCTTTTTAAATTCCACATGTGAGACATAACAGTATTTGTTTCACTCTATTTGACTTATTTCACTTAGTGAAATGCCTTCACTGTCCATCTATGTTGTCACAAGTGGTAGGATTTCCTCATTGTTATAGCTGAATGATATTTTATTGTGTGTGTATATATATATATATATATATATATATATATATATATATATACCACTTCTTTATCCATTCATCCATCCATGGACAAATAGGTTGTTTCCATGTCTTGGCTATTGTTAGTAATGCTGCTATTAACATGGAGTTGCAGATAACTTTTCAAGTTAGTGTTTTCATTTCCTGTGGATATGTTCACAGAAGTGGAATTGATGGCTCATACAGCAAATCTATTTTTAATTTTTTGAAGAAAATTGTTTTTTGTAGTGGCTGCACCAATTTACAATCTCACCCACAGTGTACAAGACTTCTCTTTACTCTGAATCCATACCAGCACTGCTTATCTCTTGTTTTTTCAGTGGTGGCCATTCTAACAGGTGTGAGGTGATATCTCACTGTAATTTTAATTTGCGTTTCCTTAATGACTAGCGATATTGAGTATCTCTTCATGTACCTGTTTGCCTTTCATATATGGAAAACCTTGGTTTGCGAGCATAATTCATTCCAGAAATGTGCTTGTAATCCAAAGCACTTACATATCAAGGTGAATTTCCCCATAAGAAATAATGGTAACTCATGATTTGTTCTACAATCCAAAAATACTCATATAAAAGTGATTACAATACTGTAATATAATACAAATAATACAGAAATACAAAATATAAAGAAAATAAATTAACCTGCACTTACCTTTGAAAACCTTTGTGGCTGGTGTGGGGGAAACAAGAGAGAGGAGAGGTATTTTGTAGGATGCCTTTCACTATCACTAATGAAATCACTGCTATCTATTGGCTCAATGGAATCTTTTTCTGCATGAGGGCCGTTGTATATGCTTGTACGGAGGTTGACTACAGTACAGTATTAATAAACTCCTGTCATATACTGTATTTAATGTAACTGGCAACAAGGCAGCAGAGGAAAGGGTCTATATCTGCCGGCAGCCTGACCTAGAAGGAAGCAGAGCATTCATAAGCTTACTCCTGTATGGAAAAACAAAGGACTGTCCATAGGTACTTTGAAGTGACAAAAAATATACTAATGCCAGTTGTGGGCACCTTCAATGTTCTGAAAAATCACTGATTTCTGCCAACCACTGTGGCCTGAGACTGAGCATCTGAGCATGGAAGATGATCACCCACAATCCTGCCGTGAGAGAGGGAGAAAACCACTGGCTCAATTGTGATTATGTGACATTTGGCATCACATACTACTCATATTGCAAGACATCGCTCCTTAATCAAGTTAAAATTTATTAGAAATTTTTGCTCTTGTGGAACACTCACAGAACAAGTTACTTGCAATCCAAAGTTGCAGTGTATATTCTTTGGAGAAATGTTTATTCAGGTCTTTGCCCACTTTTTAATTGGGTTATTTATTTATTTATTTATTTATTTATTTATCTTTTGGTGTATGACTTCTTTATATACTTTGGATATTAGCCCTTTATCAGATACATGGTTTGCTAATATTTTTCCTATTCTGAGGTTTTTTCCCACTTTGTTATTGGTTTATTTTGCTGTGGAGAAGCTTTTTGTTTTGGTGCAGTCCCACTTGTTTATTTTTTATTTTGTTGCTTATACTTTAGGTGTAGTATCCAACAAATCATTACCAAGATGTATGTTAAGGAATTCTATCCTTCTGTTTTCTTCTAGGAGTTTCATATCTTATATTGAAGTATTTAATACATTTTGAGTTAATTTTTGTGACCAGTATAAGATACGGGTCCAGTTTCATTCTTTCATGTGTGAATATCCAATTATTCCAGCATCATTTATTAAAAAGATTTTTCTCCATTGAGTATTCTTGGCTCCCTTGTCAAATATTCACTGACCATATATTCTTGGATTTCTTTCTAGGCTCTTGATTTTGTTCCATTGATCTTTTTGTTTTTATACTAGTACCATGCTGTAACTTATTTTAGTACAGCTTGAAATCAGGGAATGTGATGCCTCCTGCCTTGTTCTTCTTTCTCAGGATTCCTTTGGTTATTCAGGGTCTTTTGTGGTTCTCTATAAATTTTAGGAGTATTTTTTCTACTTCTGTAAAAAATACCATTGGAATCTTTTTTTAAAAATTTTTTAAAATATTTATTTTTGAGAGAGAGACAGAGCACAAGTCGGGGAGGGGGAGAGAGAGAGAGAGAGAGAGGGAGACACAGAATCCAAAGCAGACTCCAGGCTCCGAGCTATCAGCACAGAGCCCGATGTAGGGCTTGAACTCACAAACCATGAGAACATGACCTGAGCCAAAGTTGGACACTCAACCAACTGAGCCACCCAGATGCCCCTCCCTTTTTTTTATTAAAAAATAACAACAACAACATTGGAATCTTGATAGGGATTGTATTGAATCCATAGATGGCTTTGGGTAATATTCGCATTTTAACAATAATAATTCTTCCAATTCATAAACACAGGATACTTTTCCACTTATTTATGTCCTTTTTGATTTCTCTCGTCATTATCTTACAGTTTCAGGGTAGATGTCTTTCACCTCCTTAGTTAAATGTATTCCTAAGTATTTTGTTTTTGATGTTATTATAAATGGGATAGATTTCTTTATGTCTTTTTCAGAAATTTTGTTATTTTTGTGTAGGAATCCTGCTAATTATTAATTTTGTATCCTGAAACTTTACTGAATTTATTAATTAGATTTCACAGTTTTTGGTTGAATCTTCAGGATTTTCTATATATAAAAGTATGTCATCTCCAAATACAAACAGATTTACTTCTTCCTTTTAAATTCTGATACCTTTTATTTCTTTTTCCTGCCTGATTCCTCTAGCTAGTAGTTCTAGTATTATGTTAAATAGAAGTGGTGAGAGTGGACACCTTTGTCTTGTTTCTGATCTTAGAGGACAAGCTTTCAACCTTTCACCATTGGGTGTGATGCTAGTTGTGGGTTTGTCTTATATGGCCTTCATTATATTGAGACAGGTTTGTTCTATACCTGACTTAAGAGTTTTCATCATGAATGGATGTTTAAATTTTGTCAAATGCTTTTTTCTGCACCTATTGAGATAGTAATATGATTATTTTCTTTCATTCTATTAATGTGATCTATCACATTGATTGGTGTTGAACCATCCTTGCATCCCAAGGATAAATCTCACTTGATTATGATGTATGATCCTTTTAATATGCTGCTGAATTAGGTTTGCTAGTATTTTATTGAGAATTTTTATCTATATTCATCAGGATTTGGCCTGTTTTTTTTCTTTACTAGTAATTTGTTTACTAGTAATTTAAATTTTTCATTTATTTCTGATTTTGTTTGGTAAGTTTTATGTTTCTAAGAATTTTTGCATTTCTTTTAAGTTTTCCAGTTTTTGACATGGTTGTTCATAGTAGCCTCTCATGATTGAATTTTTGTGGTATCAGTTGTAATGTTTCTTTTTTCACTTATAATTTTGTTGATTTGAGTCCTTTCTCTTTTTCCCCTGGTTAGTCTAGGTAAGAGTTTGTCAATTTTGTTTATCTTTCCAAAGAACCAACTTAGTTTGGTTAATCTTTTCTATTGTTTTTCTGTTCTCTAGTTCATTTATTTCTGCTCTAATCTTTTTTTTTTTTCCTTCTGCCAACTTTTGGCTCAGTTTGTTTTTCTTTTCCTTAAGGCACAGAGCTAGGTTATTTGTTTGTGATCTTGTTTTTAATGCAGACATTTATTGCTATGAACTTCCCTTTTAGAAGTGCTTTTGCTGCATCTCACAAGTTCTGCTATGTTGTGTTTTCATTTTTATTTGTCTCAAGAAACTTTTTAATTTCCCTTTTAATTTCTTCTTTGATCCATCATTTCTTCAGGAGACTGTTGTTTAATTTCCACGTGTTTGTGAGTTATCCAGTTTCCTCTTGTTATTGATTTCTAGTTTCATGCCATTGTTATATAGAGAAGATACTTGATATGATTTCACTCTTCTTGAATTTGCTAAGAGTTGTTTTGTGGCCTAATTGTAGAAAATGTTCCATGTGCACTTGAGAAGAATATGTACTTTTCTACTGTTGGATATAATATTTTGTATATGTCTCTTAGGTCAATTTGGTGTTTGAAATTCACTGTTTTCTTATTTATTCTCTGTCTGGATGATCTATCCATTGTTGAGAGTGGGATATTAATGTCCTCAGCTATCATTGTATAGCTGTTTATTTCTACTTTTAGCCCTTGTTAGCTTTTGCTTTATATATTTAGGTACTTTAATGTTGGGCACATAAATATTTAATGTTGGCCAACATAAATGTTGGGCACATAAATGTTTAATGTTGGGCACATAAATTTAATTTTGGGCACATAAAAGTTATATCTTTTCCAGGTATTCACTCGTTATCATTATATAATGGCTTTCTTTGTCTCATTTTACCATTTTTTATTTAAAGTCTATTTTTTCTGATGTAAGTATGTTACTCTCTTTTTTATTGGTTACCATTTGCTGGAAATGCCTCTTTCCATCCTTTCACTCTCAGTCTATGTGTATCTTTAAGGGTAAAGTGAGTCCTTTATAGGCAGCATATTGTTGGATCTTGTGTGTGTGTGTTTTTTTCTAATGTTTATTTATTTTTTTTAATTTTTTTATGTTTATTTATTTTTGAGAGAGAGAGTGTGAGTGGGGGAGGAGCAGAGAGAGAGGGAGACACAGAATCTGAAGCAGGCTCCAGGCTCTGAGCTGTTAGCACAGAGCCAGACACAGGGCTCGAACCCACCAACTGTGAGATCATGACCTGAGCTGAAGTCGGACACTTAACTGACTGGGCCAACCAGGTACCCCTAATGTTTATTTTTAAGAGAGAGAGAGAGACAGAGCGTGAGCTGGGGAGAAGCAGACAGAGGAGACACAGAATGTGAAACAGGCTCCAGGCTCCAAGCTGTCAGCACAGAGCCTGATGCTGGGGCTTAAACTCATGAACTGTGAGATCATGACATGAGCTGAAGTCAGGTGCTTAACCAACTGAGCCACCCAGGTGCCCAACCAACTGAGCCACCCAGGTGCCCCGGGTCTTGTTCTTATATACATTCAGCCATTCTCTATATTTTAAGTGGAGAATTTAATTCATTTACATTTAAAGTAATTATTGATAGGAAAGGACTTACTGTTGCCATTTTGTGAATTGTTTCCTGGTTGTTTTGTAGATTTGTTGCTCCTTGTTTCTTCCTGCTGTCTTTTTGGTGGTTTGATATTTTTTGGTATTAGCATTCTTAGACTTTTTTGTCACTTCTTTTGTGTAATTACTATAGGATTTTCCCTTGTGGCTACTATTAGACTTACATAAAATATCTTAAACTTGTAACACCCTATTTTAATCTGATAACAACTTAACCATAATAGAATTAGGAAACACTACACTTTTACTTCTCCTTCCCCTTACATTTTAGGTTATTGCTGTACAATTTACATGGTGTGTGTGTGTGTGTGTGTGTTTGTGTGTATAATAATAACAGATTATTGCATTTATAGTTATTTTACTACATTCATTTAAAAAAACTTAAAGGAGAGTTGCACCACTATTACCATACTTCAGAATCTAAATATGAGTATATATTTACCATTACCAGTGATATTTATACTACTTTTTTGTGTACTTATAATGTTAATTAGCATTTTTTTTTTTTTACCTCTATTCAGAGAACTGCCTTCAGCATTTCTTGCAAGACAGGTTTGGTGGTAATGAACTGTCTCACCTTTTGTAGTTGGGGAATGTGTTTATTGTTCCTTAATTTCTGAAGGATAGCTTTACTAGGTATAGAATTCTTGACTGACGGTTATTTTCTCTCAATATTTTGAATATGTCATCCTACTCTTTGGCCTGAAAAATTTCTGTTGAGATATCCACCTGTAGTCTTATGGGCTTCCCTTGTATGTAACTTCTCTCTTTTCTCTTACTTATCTTAAAATTCTTTCTTTGTCTTTGACTTTTCACAATTTAAT
This sequence comes from Panthera uncia, assembly GCF_023721935.1. Taxonomy (NCBI): domain Eukaryota; kingdom Metazoa; phylum Chordata; class Mammalia; order Carnivora; family Felidae; genus Panthera; species Panthera uncia. The sequence continues at coordinate 30,431,939 of NC_064812.1, forward strand.
TATAATGTGTCCTGCTGTATCCCTATTTGGGTTCGACTTATTTTGGCCTCATACATTTGGATGTCCATTTTGTTTCCAGGATTAGGAAGTTTTTAGCCATCATTGCTTTAAGTATACTTTCTATTGCTTTGTCTTTTTCTTCTTTTGGAATTGCTATAATGCAAATATTGTTTCTTCTCACTGTGTCTCATAATATCTGTAGGTTTTCTTCAGTTTGTTTATTCTTTTTTCTTTTTGGTCCTCTTACTGGGTAATTTCCAGTGTCCTATCCTCCAGGTTGCTGATACTTCCTTCTGCACACTCAAGTCTCTTTCTGAAACTTTTTATTGAGTTCATCAGTTCAGTTATATTTCTCAACTCAAGAATTTCTTTTTCCTTCTTTTTTTGATGGTTGTTGTTTCTTTGTTGAATGTATCATTTTGTTCATGCATTGTTTTCCTAATTTTGTTTAGTTGTCTGTTTTTGTTTTCTTGTAGTTCACTGAATCTCTTTAAGAGGATTATTCTGAATTCTTTGTCTCACAGTTCATAGATCTCTATTTCTTTAAGGTCAGTTATTGGAGCTTTATTAGTTTCCTTTGGTGGTGTCATATTTACCTGATTTTTTTGCGGGGGGGGCGGTGGTGGTGGATTCTGGATTCCTCATATTGGTAGTTGTGTATTTAAATAATTGGGCTCCTCTTTCAGACTTTACAAGTTTGCTTTGGTAGACACATTTCTTCACCAGTCAGCTCAGTTTGTGTTTCTTCGTATGTCTGCTGGTAATGTTCTTGGGCAGGTGAGGTCTGTTATTATAGTTTGCTTTTGGGCAAGGCAATTGTTTGAGCTTTGAGGACAGGGATTGGGGAGGGACAGTGTTCTACTGGCTGAAAACAGTTGGGTAGGACTGCTAGCTTGGTTCCCTGCCCATATAAGGCTGTAGAGTGGGCTTCATAGGTGTCTACATTGTCTCTTCAGGCTAACTGAAGAGTCAGGACTAGGTACTCTATTCATTAGTAGATGCAGCTATGAATTAGCTTCCCTGGCCTGGCAATGTAGCAGGACAGGACTCAGGGCCTGTACAGTGAGTTAATTAGCAACCCAAATCAGGCTAGAGTATGCACTGAATTCTCTAGTTAGGTGAGGCCAGTTTTGTTCTACAAATGGGAGAAGCCACAGACTGTGCTGTCTATATAAGTGTTACTGTGTATAGAGCTATTGAGTGGGCTGTGCAGCTTTCCATGTGCTCTGGTTAGGTGTCCTGGTTAGACAGGCTGAAGGCTGTATTCAGTGATAAGCTGGGCTATGAATTAGATTCCCTGACTAGGTGCAGTGGGAGAAACAGCTCTAAAGCTAATAAAACTCTTTGTTGTCTTAATTCAAGCTGACCTGTACCCCCAAGTTCTCTGATAGAATAGGGTCCTGGTTTTATTCTGCAAACTATTGGTTCTTCCTGCCCACCTTATGACTTGAATGCCACTGGTTATCAAGGTTTCCAGGAGTTATTTCCGGTCCTTCTGGTCAGATGCTGGAAGACATTCTCCGCTGTGGGTGGGGCTATGTCTCAGCCCCCTTGCCTTAGAGGAATGGGTGGGGCCTCTTCAGGGGGCTGGAAGACACTGTCTGCAGCAGGTGGGGCTGTAGTCAGTTTTTTTACCTTGGGCATGGGCAAATCAGGCTTTAGGTTCAGCAAAATTCCTTGTTTGAGCATCCAAATCAGGCAGATCTGCATCCCATGGCATTCTCTTGCCAGGGCACAACCCCAACCTGGTTCCGTAGATGAGCAAAACTGCTGGTTGGGACTACTGCTTGGGTACTGCAAGTGTCTTCCAAGATTCATGCGCTGGTTGCTACACATTCTCCCCCTTCTCCATCACAGTCAAATTCCAAGTGATTGAGCCCTGTACATTCCCCTACAATCTTCATGGTATAACATCTGATAGAGGCTCCTACAAAGTGACTCATAATTCTGGGAATGCTGGTTATCCCCTGTGGCTTCTCTTTTCCCACTGGGGGAACTGAAGGTTCAGGGCAGATGTTTCCATGTGATGGTGCACTGGCCTGGGGGAGGGGCAACTTGGTCAACGTGTGGCCATTTTTTTTTACCCTTCTAATGTCATTTCTCTTGGTCTCTGTGGTGCAAGGGTTTGCTTCAGCCTCACTCCCATGTTCTAGGAGTCTGTCAGTGGTGTCTTGATATTGAATAGATGTTAGTTGTTTTTCTTGTATTGGGGGGTGAAGTCAAGAAAAACCTATGTCAACATCTTGGTGGCATCCCTTCGGGTCATTTTTTCAATCTGTTCATCACATGTACCCTTCCTACCTGCATTTTTCCCACATCTGGATTAGTAACTCCCTCCTTATGCTTCTAAAATACTTAAAACTCACTCAATTATTGAATATACCAATCACATTATAATTATACACATTTCCTCCTGCGAGCATATATGCTTCATGAGGGCAGAAATAGTCTCTTTTTGTCACTTCTGTCTATTACTTCATGTATAGTAAACTTCTGTTGACTAATGATTTGTTCATGTGACTGTAGATTACCTCTATCCTCAGTGCTTAGGACATTGGCTAGCACATGGTAGGCATTCAATCAAAGTTTGTTCAGTGAATGCTTAGATGAAAATGCTGCTATTATTAAGATAATTCAGAAGGATTTTGTTGAGTGATTTCTCTGATAATTTAACATTCAGAGGGACTCCTTAAAATATTAATAACCAAAGTTACAAATATCCATTCTGGCATTGGAATATATGGACAGAAAGAGATATTCCAGAGAGCAAGAGCTGCTCCTTGAATCCCATTTCTCCAACTTCTCTGACATAGCCTGAAAGTATTCTGGATTATGGTGAGGTAAGTTGTATACCTCAAATCACAGGCTTAACTTCTCATTGTATGCCAGGGCCCAGCAGCCATTTCTTATATAACAAAAATAAAAGCTGTTTCTGGCAGTCTTCCCTTCATTTCTTTCTTCCTATTTACCAAGCAGATGGCCTGGAAGTTGCTGGAGAACTCTCATTTCTGGAGTGGCCCTTCTCCCTGTAAACTGAGGAATATTCTTAACTATAAAAATAATGGTATAAATTTTGATTGGTTTTCTGAGCAAGTCTACAATATAGATCTAACTTATTAAATGGCTAAAATATTGTCTTTTTGCAGTTAAAGTTCTAGAATAGAGTATTTGGGAAAGATATTTATACTGTGGTATTGTATATATGAAACAGATTTTTGTGGACTAGCCTGGGGACTTGCACAATGATTGTAAGCCTCCATTTGAAAAATGGTTCTCTGTAATATCCATTAATTCATTTGTTTAATAAACTTTTCTGGAGCCTTTCCTATGGGCTAGATAGAGCATTACTAATACGTGCTATCATAGCCCTCAGGAGATGACAGTGCCAAAATGAGAAGTTCTGTGTAAACTGATAATTATTATTTAACACGTAATTTGTGTCAAAAGGATGATTTGCATGCATTACTCTGGGTGACAAGGAGAGGTCTGCCTAATGGAGAGCTTGAACCTGTCTTGAAGAATTAGACGGCATTTGTCACAAGTAGAAGGTTTGTAGAGAACATTCTAAGCCACGAAACAGTATACTAAAAGCCACAGAGTTCTGGAAGGAAAGGTCTCATTTAGGAATGACTGAAGAAGTTCAGTGGTAGAGATGATGGGAAGTGGGGAATGGGGATGTAGAAAATGCTTGCCAGAGCCTTGCATGTGAAGGTACTATGATAAGGAGTTTGAAATGTCTCTAGAAAGGGTTCAGGATATTTATGCAGCAAAATGAGTGGATCCGATTTGTTTTGTGGGAACTCTGGGAGCAGAAATACCCATTACAAGGCTCATGAAAATGCCCAACTGAGCAACAATGATGACCTTACTAATGGCAGTGGCAGCAAGTTGCAAAGCAGGATATTCATGTAAGAGTACTGAAGGAGAAATAACAGGATTTCATGGCCAATTAAGGAGGCAGTGGCAGAGGGCAGCAAGATGGGTAAATGGTGCTGGAAGAAATTGAGGGAGGAAAAGTAGAGAATATTGCAGAGATTTGTGTTTGAGGAACTTGAGAACTTACTGTTCATGAAATATGAGAGAATGAGCTGATCTGGAGTAATAGATAATGAATAGGTGATATTTGAAGTGGAATTACAGTGTTAAAACTCAGGAGTCCACACCATTTCCTGAAAATTGCTTCCAAACATCAGTTTCTCCTTTTACTTATTCAATATCTTGGTCCCACAGAAGAAATTGGTTATGTTCTTGTTCTCAAATGTATCTTGTAGACAATAGACCACACACTTAAGTCAGCATTTCTTTAAAATCCAGCCAAGCAGAATGATCATCCTGCCTTGAGCCCCCTCTCTACTCCATGCAGACAGTTTAATTTCACTTTTTTGTATTAATGAAAGCTTGTCAAGACTCAGTCTTATGTGACATATGATTTTGGCACCTAGAATAAGTTGATAAATTATTGTGTAAAAAAAATACCTTTTTCTTGAACTCTGGGGTTTGCTATCTTTTTCCTAGGCTTTTAATCTTGTAACAGGATTAACTAGAGATGCAGAAACAGTAGGAAGATACCCATCTATCTGTTGATCTATTGATATGTCTTGTGATTTGAAGGAGTAATTACAGAGACTTGACCTGTGGGGGCTGGGTAAAGTCCCTGAAAGTTGTCTCTCTGTCTGGTGCTAGCCTGAAGTCCACAGGGTAAGCAGTTAAGAAGAGAAAATCACCAGCCAGCTGGAACTCCACAAGGATGATCTGAGACCTTATAAATGCCTGTGAGATCAGTTAGCAGATAAGCAAAATGTGTGTGCAACAAGACTGCTATTGACTCCCTTACATCCTCTCAAATCTCCCCTCTTGTCTTTGGAAGCTTTTCTATCCAATATGGGCATTGGATTTACTTTAACACAAGCAAAGAAGAAGCTCTTTGACCTTCATTCACTCTTACTTTGTCAATTTATAATCTTGGTAAACCTCAGAAAGTTTAGCTCTGCTGGAGAAAGCAACATCATTGTGTCAACAGATGCTTCTGAGTTTTTATGCTATTCAAACTCCATTGTGCTTCACGCTCACTTCCCAGTCTTTTATTATTCCTTAGTGATAATGTGCTACTGTGTTTTTTCCACACTTCTCAAGCTCTCAAATTCAGCTTCAGTCTTCTAACTCTCAGACTTAACCTTATCTCCTCCATCTCAGAGTCTGTAGGAAATAAAATTATGGGAATCCCTGCATGAGCAGAGAGATGAGGTACAGAACGGGAGAGAATCCTAGCAGGCTCCACACTGTCCGTGCAGAGCCTGATGTGGGGCTCGCCTTTGAGATCATGACCTGAGCTGAAACCAAAGACTCTGACAACCGACTGAGACCTCCAGGTGCCCCGCTTTGAATTTTTAATCTCTTTCCCTCCATTAAACTTACAAGCATATTCACATCACCCATTTCCTTAAATATGTATGTATTTTGAGTCCCACCTCTACCCCTGTTTTTAAACCAGCTTCTACCACAACCACTCTGTAAAAAGTCCTAAAGGCAGATAAGCTCCTAATTAGCAAATCTAACAGACTCTTCTCTGTTGTCATCCTCCCTGACCTTTCTGCAACATGTGGCCAAGTTTACTTCTTGACACTGTCATCTTGGATCGCTTCCTAGTCGTCTTTGCTATCTCCTTCTTTACCTAGCCCCTAAATATAGGTTTCTTTCAGGATTCTTTTCTTGGCCTCCTTATTCTAAGCTGTTCCTTCTGTGATTGATTAAGAATTCAAGGAGCAATGTTTAACAGAGATATAATGCAAGCCACATGTATAATTTTCCTAGTAGCCACCTTACAAAAAGTAAAGAAACATAATAATTTAACTTTAATAAACTTTATTCGACTCAGTGTATCTACAACATCATCATTTTAACATGTAATGAACTAAAATTTAGTGATGAAATATTTTACATTTTTTTGGTACCATCTGTTTAATATCCAGTGTGTACTTTACTTGGAGCATGTATCTCAGTTTGGACTAGTCCCGTTTCAGGTACTCAGCAGTCTCACGAGGCTAGTAGCCACTGCCTTGGGCAGTACAACTCTGGAATCTATAAACTCATCCTGAATTTTTAGTTCCAGAGCTGGAATTCCAACTCCTACTAAAATCCCATATTTGATTTCTTATTTGTACATCCTATCACTTGTAGTGGTGGCAGTTATCTATAAAAACACAAGGCAATGATTTTACTCCATTAATCACTTATCTTTATGGTTCTCCACTGACTAATGAAAAGCATACTAATAAACATAAATCTTGGAGTCACGGAAAATTCTGTTTGACTGACGTCACTACCAACTTTCACATGATTTGGGACAGTCTTTCCCAAATTCTGTTTTGTCATCTAAAATAGGGAGCAAGTAATACTTATCTTTTGGATGTGTTGTAGGAATCTGTTGATATTATTCCTCACATAGGGCATGACCCATAGTAATTGCACAATAAATGGTAGCAAGGTCATTAACATGACATTCAAGGTTCTCCATTCTTAACATACCTTTCCAATGTTGTGTCCTCCTCTGAGATCCAGCTACATACCTGTACTCTCATTCATTTATACCTTCATTTCTTCATTCTTCAGAAAACATGCCTATAATGAGCTAGGTCCCATGACTAAATCTTCCCTTAAGGAATTCATTTATTCATTAATTTGTTCATTCAAGAAAAATTGATTAAGAATAGACTTTGTGTTACTATCTTTAATGTTTGAGGTAAATTACTGAAGAAAAGAGACAAAACATTTACTCTTATGGAATTTCTGTTTTAGTTTGAAAGACAGAAAATAAAGAGTAAATACAATCAACTAAAAATTACATAGTGTGGTAGAAGCCTATGAATGGTATGCGGGAAAAATTGAACAGAGTTAAGTGATATCAGGAATGGAGAGATGTCTCTTATCCACTCTAAGTACCTGGATACAATAGTTTCTGTTATGCATCTTCAAATAGTGTGTAACTGGTGCTTTGAACATAATAAGCACTAAATAAAGAACAATTGGACCCAATGAAATGTGGAGGTAAATGCAATCCAATTTCTAAGCATTGTAGACATGAATTTTGTGAGCACTTTTTACTTTAAATTAGAGCATCTTTGATATTCTCTAGCAGAGTTCTTACAGCTGGCACTGTAATAGGTACCTTTGTTTCCCCACAATTTTAATTCTTCAGATGGGGTACAGTAGGGTATAAGTATAGGGATAGTGAATGGATCCTGTGCCAGTTGGAATATATAGACAGTCATAGCTCCATGTTGTATTATATTAATAAGTATTGTGCAAAAAAAAAAAATGAGTAGGCTGGTAGTCCAAAAATTTCAGAGTTTTTGGAGTAGGCAAAGTTGAGTAGGCTTAAATAGGTGAATGTATCTTAGTCTCACTAAGAAGACTATTGCATATAGTATGCAGCCTTTCTCAGACAATTACCAGAATAACTGATATCTGAAAAGATTAGAGTTTAGGTAAGTGCACATTTTGAAATTATGTTTTGGAAAACAAATGGTAATACAGTCAGAAGTGCTTATACTGTAAATAGGATAGTTATATAATTTATCATTGAAAGCAGACATTTTTGAGAATGATATCACATTTAATAGTTATGCCAGGAGAACAGGCATCAACCGAGATTGTCCCCAGTAAATTGGAGCATATGGTCACTCTGTCTGTAAGACACTCTATCTATATAGTTCAATGTACATTCATATCTTTCCTCACATACATTTTCTCCTTAGTTTCTCCAGCTCCCTTGGGAGATGGGTCTAAGGGAAACCCTGGAGAAAAGAAAGTAATAGTTATGTGCTTCTTTTGGATGAAGATTTTTTGAAATTTTCAGTAACATAATGTACTATAAGAGAGAAAATGAAAAATGAAGACTTTGAGGAAATACGTGCTTAACCTTTACAAGCAAATTAAGTAGATATGTCAGTCATCCTTGTAGCTAGTAACTTAGTGAGACTTTTCAACTTAAACATTTGTTTTGGTTACCTTTCCAGAGATATTATGAGAGAGGTAATTTTGCATATACTGATATATTTTGGGCTATTTTTGAAATGGGGAACACTATCAATGTTTATGAAGTAAGGTTTTAAAAAAAATTATGGGTTTGGAAATTTTATAATAAAAAGTAGATACTAGTATAAAGTCCATGAAACTTGACAAAATAAATTGTGATTTCTCATGAATATATGAGCAGTCATTTGTATAATTAAATGTGCATCTTGCTATAAAAATCTACACTAAATTAAGGGACAGATCAGACTCCAGTTTTCTGCAACAAGTTCTATTTCTGTTCTTCATATAAACAAACAAAGCAAACTAATAACTTGCTCTTCTTAAAGTAGAATTCAGTATTTCTTATACTAATTATAGCCTGCCCTCAGCAAACAGTTTTTAAATGCAACATCTAAATTCAGGATCATTGGGCATTAAAAAAAATAAAGAAGAAGAACATTATTCAGAAATACTCCATAAACTAAAAGGGGTAATATTTTTATAGGGTTTTGGATAAATGTTTTATGACTCTCAGAAGAGAAAAGTTCTAATTTTATTGAAGAACATTTTGTCCTCACATCTCCTTCCAAGTTTAGTAAATAGAGAAAGTCCCCAGTGCAAAGGCATGAAGTGCTTATGTATTCACCAGAACATATTTTTTAGGAGACAGTATTATTAATACAATTTAAAGAAATTCATTATTAAAGTGGAAACTTATCCTGAGTTGAGTTAAAGGATAAACCACATTGTAATTTTTCTAAAGCAGCACGAACATCATAATTTGCATTTTCTGTTTCCTTTGACTTGACTCTGATTACCTTTGAGTCTGATTGTCTCCAAACGAAGCAACCAGCCTTGACGTGTATAGACAGAAGACATGGTTACCCTGGCAACAGGCACCATGGACCACATGTGACCCTTCTCGGAAGAAAGTCTATACCTCCTTTTTAAAACATAAAACCAAACAAAAAATCTGCTGTCTCCTATTTGAAACAAAACAAAGTCCTTGATTTTTAATACTAACAGAAAAAATATTTCCAACCAATTTCAGCTTCTTTATTAGGCAAACTCTTTTACTATGGATTTGGAGATGGATCCTCATCCCCATGTTAATTTCATCACCAATTGATTAGGTAGCTATAAGGTAATAAACCTGTTTCTGGCACTTACAGTCTGAAGATCCAGCAGAGGGAGCCCACATGTTGTTTTTTAAATGTCAGTCTAAAATTATGACATAATTTTAAATGTTCTAATAATAGAACTCTTGATATTTCTGGATTCTAGAGATACCTACCCATTGAAGTATAAATACTCTAATGTCATTTTGTCATTTTGATGTTTAAATCTAATGAAGTGCCAGTATTTCTTAACCCATGGTTATGTGAGTAAACAATTTTTGGATCTTTTTTGTGCAGCCAATTCAAGAATATCCAATGGGACTGATGTAACTTTATTTGATTTCCCAGTTTTTAGCCATATTCACCCCAACCCCCCACCACCACCCACCTCCCCAGTGTTTGACTAGAGACAATCAGTGGCACACCCACGAAAAATGTCATAGAATAGTCCTCTAACTGAGGACAAAAAAATTGAGGAATCTCTAGTTGGTTTCATAAAAAGAACACAAGTGGCTTACATGGCATTGTTTCCATGTCAAGAAAGATGTCTTTGAAAATTACATGCCTTCCATAGGAAGCTGTGGGATTCCAGGCCCTGCCTTGCTCCCAGAAGACACACAGAGATTCTGAGTGTTGTTCATCAACAAGGAACAATCATGTGCTCAGTCATTCTTTCAGAGATATTCATTGATTTCCTTCTGTATTCCAGTCACTGTTTCAAATTTGGAAATATAAGCATAATAAAAATAGCTATAATTTATTGAATTCTTGTGATATAGATACTATGCTATATAGTCTCTTTTAAGCCTTATGATAACCAATTTACAGATGAAAAACTGCATCTCAGAGAACTTAAAATAAATTGCCTATTTTCCCAAAGGTAATAAGTAACAGAGCTTGAATTTGAATGCAAGTCTATAAGGCCCTAACTTGTACACTGGTAACTGCTATGAAATATTGCCTTCCTAGACTCAAGGGGTTCACAGCCTATTGATTTCAATCTTGCTTCTACTGAAACAAAGATTTCTTGCCCTTAGTACAAAGACTTTTAAAAAGGAAAAGAAAAAGTGGTTAGTATTTGAGCGTTTATCATGTACCAGTCACCATGCTAGATGTCTTCTATGTCTCATTACTCTTTATAGCAGTCCTAGGATACATATTATCCCTCCTTTACAGAGGAAGAAACTGAGACCTTGGAGATTATATAATTTACCCAAGATGGTACTGTGAACACAGCGTTTGAATTTAGATCTTTCTGATTTTAAAATTTTCTTTGTCATCCTACCTGTACTTAGCACAATTATTTCTTCCAAGCAGTTCCTCACAAATAAAAGTTTCCCAAGTAGTTATTTGAATTTATCTCATAGTATGAAGTATTTTATTTTATTTTGTATTATTTTTTTAATGTTTATTTTTGAGAGAGAGACAGAGAGAGAGAGAGAGAGTGAGCATGAGGGGTGGAGGAGAGAGAGAGAAGGAGACACAGAATCCGAAGCAGGCTCCAGGCTCTGAGCTGTCAGCACAGAGCCCGACGTGGGGCTCTAACTCACAGAGTGCAAGATCATGACCTGAGCCAAAGTCAGAGGCTTAACTGACTGAGCCACCCAGGTGCCCCATAGTATGAAGTATTTTAAAGGAAACTTTCTAACTCTCAACTCAATTCTTTCACAGTTAAGTTTCTTGAAGTATAATAGGCTTATATTAATTTTTAAGTAAAAATTTTATTTTTCATTCATCAGATAATCTAAACATTATTAGTTGAAACAAAGAATCATAGAGTTTAAAAACTGGTCAGTGACAAGACAGAACTACCCTTCTAACCCAGGAACCAGCATTTTCCAACCCAGTTTCAAAAAGAATTTAAGATGAATTGTATTGGAAACCTATTTAATCCTCAACCTGATGTTGAGTTTAACAAGTTAGTTTTCATGAGGTCAATGCTGGATTGTATTCATGGTGTAAAAGTTAACATTAATGTAAGTCTTATCCAAAATAAAAAAAAAAACAGAAAATTGATTTACAGCTCAAAATTTAATAAAAGTAGTTTCAGAATTCTTTTGAGATCAAACTAATGAGCCAAAGATGGTAAAAGTTTTAGAGCTTTTATTTGGGTAAAACACCAAGTTGAACCATATAATTAACATTAAAATATCAAGTTGGTATTATCAATGGGATTATGTCATTGGTTTACTAAACCACTATTTTTTAAAAAAAATTTTAATGTTTATTTTTGAGAGAGAGAGAGACAGACAAACAGAGCGTGAGCCAGGGAGGGGCAGAAGAGTGAGACACAGAATCTGAAGCAGGCTCCAGGCCCTGAGGTGTCAGCACAGAGCCTGATGCAGGGCTCGAATTCATGAACCCCGAGATCATGACCTGAGTTGAAGTAGGAGGCTTAATGAACTGAGGCACCCAGGTGCCCCACTAAACCACTAATTTTAATTATATATATAGTTCATTTTAATTCAGCAATTCTCTACATACAGTTTTGTTTTGTTTTTGTTTTTTTTTTGAGGCTCACTTCTGTCATTTGCAGATGGACTGTTTCTGTAGGTAACTTTCAAAACACACACACACACTTCCCACATGTGCATAGGTACATACATATACATGTGCACACACACAGTTTTATTTAAAGTTTATTTATTTATTTTGAGAGAGAGAGAGAGAGAGAGAATGAGAGAGAGAGAGAGAGAGGGAGAAAGCATGTGTGAACAGGGTACGGGCAGAGAGCGAGGGAGAGAGAGAATACTAAGCAGGCTCCATGAGTAGCTCAGAACCCCACTAGGGGCTCGATTTCACAACTGTGAGATCATGACCTGAGCCAAAATCAAGAGTCAGCTGTTAACAGACTGAGCCACCCAGGAGACCCTGCATACACAGTTTTTAAAGCAACCCATGATACTTTTGCAATGTACTTAGAGTCATAGAAGCAAAGTTTGGTAAGTGAGGACAAGCTAGAAGCTAAATCCTGATGGATTTCTGACCCCTGATATCTTGAGCAATTCGAAAAAGTTGTCTCTGCTGGGGTAAGGGCATCTCAGTGGGAAGACAAATTTAGTTTCTAGAGGTCTTGCTTTCATAAAGTTCTCTAATCCTGTCAACCTCTTCAGATGTCCATGATATGATCTTAGCAGTGAAAAGGCTCATATATAAGAAAGTCTGACTGAGCCTTAACTATGTTATTGGCTAAGTATATACTTCATAAACTGTCAAGAATTGGTCTGGGGCAGAGAAAAATTCGCCACCCACAAAGTAATCATTGTATACTAGAAAAGCCATTCAAAAGAAATTGCAGATATGGCATTCAGTTTTAGAGAGGCTTACCATTGTTTCCATTGGAGGAAACAGGGCCAATGAAAAAATACCCAAGAACACAAAAATTAAAACAACAGCAATGATGTTTAACCATATTTTCATCCTGCTTTTAGTTCTTTTTTATCTGTTTCCCTTAGTTCTTTCTTAGTCCCTGACCCTTGCAGACTTTCCACAGTTGTTGGTTGAATGGGTAAATCCTGGAAGCCAGTATTTGCTGAGTGCTTTTTGTGTGCTAAACAGTATAATGAGAGCTTCTAACTGCATTTTCACATTTAAACTACATAATAAGTCCATGAGTACACTTGTGGAAACTGAGGCTTCTGTTACATATTCAAGGTCACCTAGTGAATGAAGGAAGCAGGATTTGAAGCAAGATCTGTGTTTCTTGGGGATAATGCTTTTAATAACCAGGATATGCTGCCGTAAAGCAAATTAAAATTGGAGTGTTTTCATAATGAATTAAATTATTTGTGTGCACTCTCATCCTGATCACACTTATTTTTTTTTTTAAGTGACAATGATTATAGCTTGTTGCTACAAGTTTTCCTGGCTTACGTAAGGTATTTTATTTGGTTTGCTACAAATGCCTCCTTAAAGAATGTAGGGACCCTGGATTTAAATGTAATTTCAGGTCACTGGTTGACCCAGCTCCAAAATTCCTGTGAAAATTCTGCTTCCCACAGGGAAAAGATACATTCAGGAGTTAGGAACTGATGTACAACATTTCAGTTCTTACCACAAGGCCCAGAACTTCTGTGCATAAATGGGCTTTGGATCATGTTATATTATAACAGCCTATCATTTTGGCACCTGGTTATCACCTTACTGACATTCAAATTCCAGGACAGCTAGAAAAATGACTCTTTCCCCCTGAACAGTACTTTAAACAAAACTTGAACCTAAAGTGGGATTTGGAGTTTACCTCTGAGCTCATGGAAATGTGAATAAGGTCTAAGACCAGGTCAAACTGGTCAAATAGCTTAGAATTCAGTCTGATATTTTTTCTTTCTTAATTAAAAAAGGGATTATTTTCCCTTGCCATTGAGTGGCCTTTGGGTTGGGAATATTGTATAACCCACGCAGCCATCTTAATAAATTAGTCAGGAAATACACTGTTCAAGCAATCTTGTTTTTTTGGCCTATGGGGAGAATATATGGTTAAGTGAGCCAGGGGCTGGGGTAGGGAAGGAAATTTACATGATGAACATCAGGGAATTGCATTCTTTGTGCATTCAGGATCTGCCGTAATTCATTGCACTGATTAAATCCTATGAAGCAATTTCTAGTGTGTTGGATCTATAAAAAACTTTTATCACTGTTTTAGAATAGCTTACTTACCTAGAAAATTCATTTGTTACACAGTTGGATAAATTAGTAGTTCTTGTTCTTCCATGATGCCATACAACACATTCACTATGTTTTTTTTGTTTTGTTTTGTTTTGTTTTTGTTTTGTTTTGTTTTGTTTTTTGTTTTTTGTTTTTTTTATCTTGAGTTCTGTTTTCTCACAAGATACAAGTTGAGACAGAATATGCCCTAACTGGCTATTCCTCTGCAGGTAACCTCTTTCTTTTGGTATAAATATGGATGAGTGGCTTGCTTAGTTCAGTCCATTCTTTTGAGTATAGCCTGAATTAAATGTGATTTTCAAGAGGCAGTCTGGAGATGAGATCTAGGAACAACTAGATTAAGCCACTTCTTTAATCACAGAATCTCTTGGTTGAAAGGTACTTCAAAGGTCACACAGTACAACCACATTAACTACAGTTTACCATTAACTACAATCAGTTAATATTCATCAAATACTTGCTAGCAACATATGCTCCAAAGTTTCTTGATTAAAAAATAAACATTTTAATTTGATTTCCTATGCCTTAAGTTTAAAACCCTTGAAACGGTTCCTGATCAATGCTATTTAAGATGTAGTATAACAGCAGTTGGGCAAGGTATGTGTTTGTGGAAAGTTTGATGGTAGAGTGGTATTGTGTGACTACTGTTGGGATGTTTTACCCAGTTAGCACAGGAACTTTTCCGTAGACAGGTGGTCTGGATTCAAATGTGGCTTTGATGTTTACTAGGTCTGTGATCTCAAGTGCTATACCACATTTCTAAGTCTCAGTGTCATATTATATGAAAAGGAATAGCAAAACACTGACCTCACAAGTTTGTTGGAAAGATCAAATGGAATAATATACATACTTGACTTAGCATGGCACTTTACACATTGTATATACTCAATATGTGCAGCTATCATTTATATATTTTTTAATTTTTTTAAGGTTTATATTTGACAGAGAGCGAGAGAGAGCATGAGCAGGGGAGGGGCAGAGAAAGAGGGAGACACAGAATCCAAAGCAGGCTCCAGGCTCTGAGCAGTCAGCATAGAGCCCGACATGAAGCTCAAACTCACAGACTGCGAGATCATGACCTGAGCTGAAGTCGGATGCTCAACCGACTGAGCCACCCAGGCGCCCCAACCATCATTTATATTTATATTTATATTTACAGTTTTTTAAAATATATTATTTATACTTATGTTTACTATTATTATCCCACTATGATCCTTTTGACAGCATAATAGGTGTACCTGACATATAATAGGTACTCAGCATATATTTATCAAATAAATTCATAATTGAGTAAGTGAAGGAGATATCTTCTCTAATACAAGTCAGTTAGGATTAGTGAATATTCATCTCAAAAACATTTATTGTACATTACACCTACGGGCACAACCTGTATTTATACATAAGTTGATAAGGACATCAAACTTGTGGGTGATCTCCGCTCACTCTTGGAAACCTAGATCTTGAGTATAAGTGAGTTGAAGTTTATGGGGAAACATGGCATGAGGTAATTTTACTAGAAGAAAAGTGTCATCTTTTATTTACAGCTAAACATAGGAGGCTCGGCCTAGACCTGCTTCATGGCCTAAACAGGTTTGGTAGGTTTGAGGCAAATAAAATGAAGAGCAGCTGTTGTTTAGTAAGGTTGAGCAAAGTCATGGATTCAGTGTCCTCACATTGACTTTAGGTAGTGTTGATTTCAAGATCGAAACTGGTGGTGCAGTTCCACAGTAGAATGTTGCTGTAGTGAGCATTTTCAGTAGTTTCTTGTTCTTCCTCTTCTTAGTAAAGAAAAAAGTATTTGAGTATCTGATATGAATGATCAAAACATGCAGATGCAAGTGAGAAGGAAAATTTCATTATAAATCACTGACAACATTAATAAATGGAATGACATTAATTAAAGAAATAAGGTGCATGCTACAAACTACCTTTTTAAAAGAAAACAGTTTTTCAAAAATATTTTTTAAATAGTGAGGGATTATGGTATTTTATACATTATTAAAAACTTTACTATACTATCATCATTATCTTCATCATAGGCTGGTTTATTTCAGTTCAACAGTTATTTCTTGAGCACTTACTCTGTACTAGTGACTTGGTTCCTGAGGATATTGTACAAATGGGGAAATAAAGCTAGTTTTAGTTAAAAGATGTTCAGTGCTATGATGAATAGGAAGACATTATGAGGGAAACCAAAGGTAGATCAGAAAGGTCAGAAAAAGCTTTCTAGAGGGGATGAAACTTAAGATATGTTTTGAAAGTTGAGTAGGAGTTAGTCGTAAGGTGGAAGCGGGTGGTGGGGTTAGAATAGGGCATTTCAGGTAAAGGGAACAACATGCCAAAGACCATGAAGGTGTGGCTCGTGAAGAACTACAAGTCATACCACATACCCAGAATATGAACTGTGGGGTAAGGAGGGCAGGGAATAAGACAGCGGCAGTGAACTGGGGCAAGTCATTTATTTCAGTTCCTTAGCATGATCAAATCACAGTATGCTGGCATTTTCAAAATGTGTCCCGATACTTAGTAATAACTGTTGCTTGGGAAAAAAAAGAAAGCATAAGTCAAATGTATGTGGCATATGCTGGGTTAGACAGTGTTATGTATTGGTTTACTTCAAGTCTTTTTAGGACCTTTATTGTGCCAATGGCCTTTGTGATTTTGCAGGAGGAGGAGGATTTGTACACAGTATTTTTTAAACTTATTTGAGCACAGACCGTCTTGCAGGATTGATGTTTCATCTTACAGGGTTTGCAGCATTTCCTAAACTTATTTGAACACAGACCATCTTGCAGGATTGGTGTTTCATGGAATGCATTCTTGGGAACCACTGCTGTAGACAACAGGGAGTCTGTAAATAATTTTTAATATGAGAATATAGCTTATTCTAGTAGCAAGGTAGAGGAGGAATGTAAAAGGGGAAAAATTAGATGGAAGCAGATTATTATCTCCTTATAATAGTCCTGGAGTGGCTTAGAGAGAAATGGATGGAGCAGACCCAACCTTCATCAGTAGGCAACAGTAACGAAGAGAAGGTGATTGATTGAGAAGCACTTAGGAATCTATGGGAAACACAGATATGATGATTTTGTTATTCTATTTAATTATGAGGTTGAAATCAGCAGGACAAGGCAACTGATTGCACATGGAGGGTGATGAGAGAATGAATGAATCTGTAATGGCTTGGGTTCCTAATTTGGGAAAGTGGGTGACAAGTGGTGCTTTTCATTGAGATCTGAAATACTGGAGGAATAATTTGGCATTAATAGAATGGAGAAGGGCACTTTTAGGCATATACAATTTAATATTCCTAGGGAACATATGAGTTGAATGTCATATAACAAGTGATATGGATGTGGGAGTCATGAGTATACAATGGCAGTTCAGTCCCTGTGAATGGATCTAGGGAGGAACATGGATAATTTTACCAAAAAGCAATTTTCAAAAAGCCATCCCTTTCAGGGAGTTGCTTTCAGAGGTTTATCCATGTAAGAAATTGCCTTTTGGCTAATTATACATTGGAAAATTGTCTATAGACAAATTGACCTAGAGCCATGAGGAAAGCTGTATAGCAACAGAAGAATTTAAGACCAAGGTGAACCTTTGAATTAAGGGACAGCAGGGAAAAGAGAAGCTCATAAAAGATAAATGAAGAGCTATAGATACTACCAAATTTTCACCAGCATGGAGCTTTATACTGCTAAGCAAATAATTTATTCATATAAAAATGAGAGCCTCAACAGAATTAATACCAAACTATTTAAGTGGCAAAAGAGTTGAGAAAGTGTTTTGTAATGTGCTTAAATGGTCCAAGGTCAGGATTAGCTGAACTACTTTATTTCTATCAACAGTCCACTGTTAACCATGTCACTCATTTCTATTATGTATTTTTAACATAAGTCAAACTAAACCTAGACCTTACTGCCTATAATAGTGATGGCTGAATATAGCTAGACACATTACACATATATAACTAATAGCAGTCAGCATTTTTGAAGATGGAAATAAATGAGTATTTTATTTCTAAGATCCATTGCTTAAATAAGAAATGACTATGATTCTCGGAACTCATGGGTTTTTTCAGCAATGATCTGTTACTTTAAGAATTAACTCTCTCTTATATATATAGCTTCTGCTGGGCCACGATGTGTACCTGGGATTTCAGGTCATCACCAAAGAATAAGTGTGTGGCCTCATGTATGTGAGGGCCAAGTGGCCAGTAGAACAAGCAGAAGACAGGGTTTCTAGCCTCAGGGTTTATTTATTTAATAATTTTAATTTTATTTTTAATGTTGTTTTATTGTGGTAGTAACACCTAACATGAGATCTACCTTCTTAACAAGTTTGTATATGTATAGTACAGTATTGTTAACTATAGGGACAATGTTGTACGGCAAATTTCTAGAACTTTTATGTCATATGTAATCGAGACTTTATGCCTGTTGATTAGCAACCTCTCATTTCACCCTCCCCTCATTCCCTGCCAACCACTCTGCTAGTCTCTTATTATATGAATTAGATTATTTTAGATACCTCATATAACTGGAGTCATGCAATAGTTATCTTTCCACGTCTGGTTTATTTTACTTAGCATAACGTCTTCAAGGTTTAGTCATGTCACATACAACGAAACATTAGGCTGGTGTTGGGGAAGAGGAGGAAAGAAGTCTTTATAGGGTACTACCACAAGTGCTATAAAGCAGGAAGGACAAAAGAGATCAGAGAACAAACTGAAAATCAGAACACAAGGTAGTCATTAACAGTAGCTACTCTTCTTCTGAGGTCTCTAAAGTTTACATTTCAATTTTTCTGGTAATCAGTGAAGATCCATTCCTGAATGAGGATTCTGGGATGCAAGCTCCTAGAAGGAGAAGACAAATACTTGGAGACTATATTTGAATGATATCAACACCTGTGAGTTAAAAAAAATAATTCTAATATTTTATCTACCTAAATCTAGGCAGCCAGGCATTGGCTACACATTTTTTTTTAGAGAGGGTGGGAATATTTTCCCCATATTTCCTAAGCTGTGCTCTTCTAGCCCTGGCATCTTAGGGCATACTGTGCCTGTATCTAGAATGCTGTCTTTCTCTTATCTATCCAGATGTTGTCTGTCCTTCATCGTTCAGCTAAAGATGGTTTTGTCCATGAAGATTTTCCTGATATCGCTTGTTAATATATCATTGTTCTATGCCATTAGTTCATTCAAAAAATATTTATTGAATATCAGTTACATGTCAGACTCAGTTCTTAGACCATAGTATAGCAGTGTACAAAACCAAACTCCCTTTCTCATGGAGCCTACATTTTAGAAGGGAGAAATTAAGTAAATAAATAATATTTTTTCTCTTTAGATAGACAAATAGAGATAGAGATATAAATGGATGGATGGATGCAGGGACTGAGAGATAGATGGATGACAAGATCGATAGAACTGATAGAGATTTAGTTGATAAAGGCTGTAAAGAAAAATAATAGGTGATAATAATAATAGTAGGTAAATAAAAAGAGTGATCGGTGGGGCGCCTGGGTGGCTCGGTCGGTTAAGTGTCCGACTTCGTCTCAAGTCATGATCTCGTGGTCTGTGAGTTCTAGCCCCGCGTCGGGCTCTGTGCTGACGGCTCAGAGCCTGGAGCCTGTTTCAGATTCTGTGTCTCCCTCTCTCTCTGCCCCTCCCCTGTTCATGCTCTGTCTCTGTCTCAAAAATAAATAAATGTTAAAAAAAAAAAAAAGAGTGGTCGGCATATATGTAGTGATGGGCTGATATTTTAGCCAGTGTGTTCCCAATTATTAATGTTTGCTGCCATATTGTAAGCTCTTTGAATAGAAGAGTGCTGTTTTTCTACTTCTCTTATCCTCTCATCAGTGTCCAAACTCAGGGCTGGACTTGGGTAATAAGCTTAACAGATATGTGTTTATTGACAAAGTTCTTCACTTTTCATCCAGATATTATAGCATCACAGAGGCACAGTTTTAGTTTCCATTGAAATGTCAAATAGGCCTAAAAAGGCTGGCTTAGAGATTTGTTTGCTTTCATATTTATATGCAGAGCAATATGCTCTAAATAAATCCGAAGGGATTCAATAACAATTTTTGGCAGCAGCTTCTCTTTCGTGCTTCTATTTTTCTTCCTTGGTTTTCCCCCAGTGTTTTCACATCACTAGGAGATTTCCTAGTGTAATTAGTGTGGCTCCTCCCAGTGACTTTTCACCCTTGCCCTGAATAGATGAACAAGCTGAGCCAGAAAGGAAAGGAGGGTCATGACAGAGGTTACTGAGGGCATTCTTGGGGCTGGGAGGAGAAGTGTGTGTGGGTTATGTTCTCTCCTCCATTTGTACCTCAACCCCTTCACTTCTCACTAAACCTGTCGTAGAAGGGCACACATTATTTAAACAAAAAACTGGATTTTTGCCCATGCAGTTATCAGGGGCAGTGCTAGGAAGAATAAAAACAGAGTTAGAGAAAAGAGAAGAGGGACAGGGGAAAAATACATCTCAGAGGGTCAGAAATGAACCAGGCCAAAAAATGTTTTGCCAGGCTCTTGTATCAGACATGGCATCTCCAGATAGAGTTTCTCAAACCCGGTGAACTTTCACATGGCATTAGGAAGAATTCTACTTGGAGTCTGGGGGAATTTATAGTATTCTTGGAAAGGGTTTTTAAACATCACTAGTTTGCAAAGAAACAAAACCAACAATCTGAGTTTTTCTGTACTGCTTGTATTTTTCCTCCTATTTATTAATGCAGTCTTACTTTATAAAAACAAATGAAAACCAAACTAATTGGATCTCTGTGAATACCAGGCATTCTGCTTGTGATATCTCATTTCAACTTCACCATGATCCCTGGGCAGGAGACAGGGTTTTTTTCCTGTCACAAATGAAAAAGCCCAAGTTTGAAGCAAGTAAGAGTCTTCCCCAAAGCACACAGCAACTGTGTCAGAACAGGGATTGGAACCTAGATGTTTGGGACAACAGGCAGAGTCCATGAATTGTTTATGTCCTTTAACAGGTATCAAATCATTTATGTGAGAAATTGTAAGCACAGTACAGCCATCAGGCTGAAAATAGAGTCACCATCTCCCCCAACCACAATTAAACACACACACACACACACACACACACACACACACACACAACCCTAGACAGAGAAGGATGCAAATAGAATAACAGGTCATGGTCCTTTTCACCCTTCCCTAGCACTATACTGATCTGCCTAATTTCTTTTTACTGCTCTGATCTCTCTTAGGCCCTGGGCAAGAGACTAGCTTTTATGGCTTTGATTATGTATAGTTACGTTTTATTTGGTCTGCCATGTAGGAATTTATCCTGAAGATCTCCCAACTATCTTACAGGTGTGACATAACTCTACTATGGGATTAGAAGGTACTTTTTATGAAAATCAGTTAAAAATGTGAAGAGAAAGGAGAAAAGTTTCTACTGAGTAGATTTCAGAGCCAAAAATTAAAAGTGAAAAATATAATTTGCTTTTGGTGCTTGGATACTGAAATCCTGATTTGGAGCCTGTCTCATAAAAGTATGATGCAAATATTATAAGAGTGTATTAACCAGTGTCTAGTTGAAAGCCATCATACCCGGGACAAATCCTCGAGTTACAGTTTTCTTTTTTTAAATTTTGTATTTTGTTTATTTATTTGTTTATTGCTTGATTAATGGAGAGAGGGAGGACGCGTGAGTGGGAGAAGAGCAGAGGAAGAGAGCGAATTATAAGCAGGCTCCGTGTACAATGGGGAGCTGGATACAGGACTCAATCTCACAACTGTGAGATCCTGACCTGAGCTGAAATCAAGGGTCGGATGCTTAACTGACTGAGCCACCCATACGCCCCAAGTTACAGTTTTCTTAACTGCCAAATAAAAGGATTTATTTAGATTATTCAATGCCAGAACTTTATGATTTAAGATTTTCCTTGTTTAAAATTAATCATGTGTTTTTTGAACCTCCAAAATGACTCTAATAAATAATGCTCTAAATGTTATTTTAGAACATTTTGGTTTTTCAGTTTAATGGCTGTCTGAATCTTACACTAATTGTACAAGGGTCCCTAACCTATAGTTTGCATTTATAATTTACCTACAATGTCATGGATTTAATTCTCCTCACTGAATGATGGCTATTTGTGGAAAATGGACCCAACAAAATGAAATTTGGAGGTTCAGGACAGTAATATTTGCTCTTTTGCTGCAGAGATGTAACATTATGCAGTCGATCTGTACAGAGCAAGCCTCCCACAGGACCTTTTACCTAGTAAAGTTGACAGAGCAACTTAACCTATCAGAAGGCCAACAGGCAGGAGCAGCAGGCATACAGTAGGTGTAAGGAGCCAACAGTCTACTGCTTTGGGTGAGTAATTGCAACAGCCTCAGCCAAAATCATCACAACAGCTGTCATGCTGAGGTCACAGCACAAGGTTACAGGATATGGCATCCAGGAAACAGTACAAGGACAGATAGGTAACACTTTAGCAATGGCTAAAGACCGAAAAGAAAAGGGATCTTTTTGTCAGAGTGGAAGACAGAGGTATAAGAATGTGTTTTTAACAAACAATTAAGAAAAATTTTAAACTGGATTCTAGATTTTAAGTTAGGAAAGGCTTTCATAACCTAAAAGTATGTTTTCTTCTCATTTATTTTTTAATGTAAAACTTATATTGATTTTATATTTCTAATTCAATTTATTTTTCCTTTTTTAAAAATTTTATTTAAATCCCACTTAGTTAACATATAGTGTAATAATGGTTTCAGAAGTAGAATTTAGTGATTCATCACTTACATATAACAGCCAGTGCTCACCTCAACAAGTGCCCTCCTTAATGCCCATCATCCATTTAGCCCCCTTGCTCAAATACTAAATTTGTCCAGGTAGGAATATTTTTTGAGACCATACGTCCTAAAGTGCCAAGTCCGATTATGTTTCCCTTCTATCATGCTCCTCAGGTAAAAATAACCTTTGACTTACTCATCAATACCTTTTTTTTTTTTTAATTTTTTTTAATGTTTATTTATTTTTGAGACAGAGAGAGACAGAGCATGAACGGGGGAGGGTCAGAGAGAGGGAGACACAGAATCTGAAACAGGCTCCAGGCTCTGAGCTATCAGCACAGAGCCTGACGCGGGGCTCGAACTCACGGACCGCGAGATCATGACCTGAGCCGAAGTCGGCCGCTTAACCGACTGAGCCACCCAGGCGCCCCTCATCAATACCTTTTTATGCCATGTTTGGATGAAGGAATTGGGAAAGAAATGTGATTATCTCCCATATAGAGGAAACAATCTTAAGGAAAGGTGTATATAAACCCAGAAGAAAAATAATTCTCTAGATATTATTGCTAGAAAATCCCAAAACAACAGATTTTTTCTTTTATTTCTAAAGATATTACCAAGTCATTTCATACCACTCAGGAGATTTGCCCCTACAAGTGGTCAAAGAGGGAAAAACTTACAATACTTAAGGGAAAAAAAGTGAAACAAAGAACACATATACCTTTGCAAGCATAAATCTCCTGCTGCTAGTCATTGCTCCTTTTAATAAGAAACTACAACATTTTGCCATGAAAAAGTAACTCACTTAAAAAAAATCTTATCAAGCCAAGAAAAAGAGTTATATTGCATTCATATGTCAATAGTTAGACTTACTTTTTGGCAACAGTGCTTCTTAAAGATTTTTTATTTGTGCAAGACAGTATAGGAGAGTTTATTGGTAAGTTCAAAGATATTGTTTCAGTAACTCTACAGGCATAATAAGGTATAAAAAAAAGACCAAAGGCAGTATCTACATAAGGTCAGTGTGTACAGGTTAGCATGTTTCACACCAGGGCTGGAGATTTAAATCTTGTGTTTTCATTTTCCCGTAACATTAGCAGAAAATGCAGTGCTAAACCTTTCATATGCTTTTATGGGTGCCTCCTCTGAGATTGATGTTGTTGCTATGTACAGCAGATCTCCTTGAGAAGGTCATCATCATCATTTGCCAGTGCTAATTCTTTACCTTTTAGTCTTTCTTAAGCCAAATATGATCAGGATCAGCATCCTACATCCCTACCATTCTGAAACTGCTCTTTTCAAAGGGCATCTACTACCGACATGTTGCTTAAACTATTGCTCAAGTCTCAGTCCTCATATTATTTGACCTAAAAGCTACATTTGTCATAATTGATCACCTTCCTCCTTGAAATACATACTTCACTTGGTTTCCAGACTCCTTTGCTGAGTCCTTCCCATATTCCTAATTTCTTAACACTAGGGATCTTCAGAGTCAAATTGTTAGAACTTTTCTCTTTCCTATCTACCCTTACTCCCTTGGTGATTGTGCCTACTCTTACGACTTCCAGTACCATCTTCAGGCTCCCTGAAGATATCTAGATTTATGTCTCCATTTTGGACCATTCCCCTAACTCTAGAGTCATGTATCCAACTGCTTACTAGCTGTGTTTCTTCAATAAGTATCTCAGGTTTCATGTGTCTGAAACTAAGGTCCTATTCTGTTCATAGTTTTCTCTATCTCATAATCTTCTCATTAACAATACTCATATTTCTATTTACTTAGGCCAAAACCCTGAGATATCTCTCACACTCAGCGTATAAGCCACCAGGAAATCCTTTTTGCTCTACCTTCAAAATATTTGCCTGACTGCTTCTCATTTTCATAGCCACTGCCCTTATTGAAGCCACTGTCATTTAGGTTACTGAAGGAGACTCCTCAGAGACCTCAGAGGCTCTAGGATTTTGTCCTTCCCCCTTACAGAGAGATCATATTCTTCTGTTCAAAAATTAACAGTGGCTTCCCATTTCAGAAGAAAAACAAACATTACACTGGCTACCAAGGTCCTCCATGATCTTTTACTTCCACTCTGACCTATCTTTTATTACTGTTCTTTTTCAAACTCAACAGCTTCCCCATTGCTCCTTGACCAATTAGCACACTCCCTTGCTGTATTGTTATCTATTGCTGCTATAACAGACTACCACAAACTTAGTGGTTTAAAGCAACACAAATTTATTATCATTTTGTAGGTCAAAAGTCAGGGCAGCTGGGTGGCTCAGTTGGTTAGGTGACTGACATCGGCTTGGGTCATGATCTCGCAGTCCATGGGTTCGAGCCCCGTACCGGGCTCTGTGCTGACAGCTCAGAGCCTGGAGCCTGCTTCAGATTCTGTGTCTTCCCCTCTCTCTACCCCTCCCCTGCTCACACTCTGTGTCTCTCTGTCTCTCAATAATAAATAAACGTTAAAAAAATTTTTTAAAAAGTCAGACACGGGCTGATTGGGCTAAAATCAAAGTGTTCAGAGATCTGTGTTCTTTTTTGAAAGCTCTAGAGGAGAATCTATTTACTTGCCTTTTCCAGCCTCTAGAGGCTACCCACCTTCATTGACTTGTGATACTCTTTCTGGTTTTTTTCAGAGCAAAAATGATTGTATCCCTGTGACCTTTCTTCTATAGTCATATCTCCTTCTGATCCTAACTGGGAAAGATGCTTTGATTTTAAGTGTGATGCTTTGATTTTTAAATGTGATTAGATTAGGCCTACCCAGATAATCTCTCCATCTCACAGTTGGTGACCTTATTAATATCTGCAAAGTTCCTTTTGCCATGTAAGATAACATATTCACAAGTTCCAGGGATTAGGATGTGGACATCTTTGAGAGAGGGACATTTTTCTGCCCAACGTACTGATATCCTTAAATACTTGCCAGTGTATCACCTTTTCAGTGAGGTCTTTCCTGACCATCCTATTTAACACCACTACCACCATCATCACAGTATTCCCTCTCTTACTTTCCTATTTAATTTTTTTCATAATATTAATCATTATATAATATGCAGTGTGGTATATATTAATAATTTAGCACAGTGTCAGGAAAGTTTGTTTCACTATTGTGCCCCCAACACCTAGAGCAGTGTAGTCATACAGTATAGCTTTAATGAATATTTTTTGAATATTGGATGTTGAATTGTATATTGGATATTGATATTGAATTTTTTGAATGGATGAAAGGGTAGAGATAAAAACACAAGGATCTGACCTTGTTTCTAAGGTAGACTTTCCAGATCAAGGGATGAAACACATTTTGAATCAGTTTGCCCATGGATTCATTGTAGAATGCATAATCTTTCTTGTGGACTTTACTGACTATGTGTTAAGTAATGAAATTTACTGGTTATTAACATATGTATAGTGACATAGTGGATTCTCAACACATATATTAGTGCATGATACATAAAAGGGAATAGATAACACACCTCATTTGATTTAATTTGAGCTACAGTTTATTATTTTCATATTTTATCAAGTTGAATATGATCCCCTCTATTCCTAGTTTTTCTGAGGGTTTTTATCATGAATGGATGTTACATTTTGTCAGATATATTTTTTTCTATATCAGTTGATATGATCAGGTGATTTTTCTTCTTTAGCCTATTAATATGGTGGATTGCATTGACTGATATTCAAATATTGAATCAGCCTTGTATCCTTGAAATAAACCTCACTTGTTCATGTTATTTGTGTGGATTCTGTTTTCTAACATTTTGCTAAGAAGTTTTTTTGCCTGTATATTCATGAGTGATACTTGTCTGTAGTTTTTATTTTTGAAACTACCCCTTTCAGTTTGAAAACTGCCCCTTCTCTTTTAATTTATGGAAGAAATTGTGGAGAAGTTTTAGCCAGGAAAATAAGGCTAGAAAGGAAAGTAAAAGACATATAAATTGAAATGGAAGAAAATCATTCCTGTTTGCAGATAATATGATTGCCTATGTACAATATCCAAGGAATCTACAAAAACAAAAACAAAACCTTCTAGAACTAATAAGTGAGTTAAAGAAGTCTACAGGATATAAATAAGCATTCAAAACTCAATTATGTTTCAGGGCCCCTGGGTGGCTCAGTTGGTTGAGCATCTGACTTTGGCTCAGGTCATGATCTTACGGTTCGTGGGTTTGAGCCCTGCGTCAGGCTTTGTGCTGACAGCTCAGAGCTTGGAGCCTGCTTCGGATTCTGTATCTCCCTCTGTCTGCCCTTCCCCTGCTCACACTCTGTCTCTTTCTCAAAAATAAATAAACACTTAAAAAAATTAATTATGTTTCTATTCACTGTGAATAAAAATGTAGAAATCAAGATTAAGTAAACAATAGCATTTGTAACCATTCAGAAGTGAAATAGGTATAAATTTAATAATTTATGCAGGCCGTATGTACAGAAAAACTACAGAATACTGATGAAAGAAATCAAAGATCTTAGATGGAGAGGCATATCACATCCATAGATTGAAAGACTCAATATGATAAAGAATAGGAAACATGTCAATTCTCCCCAAATTAGCATACACATGTAAATATATTAGCAAGATTTTTTTGTCGATTTAGACAAAATTACTCTAAAATTTATGTAGAAAAGCAGAGGAGCTAGACTAGCTTAAGCTTTTTTTTTTTTTCTAAAGAAGAATAAAGTAGACGGAATCACTCCACCTGAATTTTGGAAATGATGATACACTGCAGAAACCAGGACTGTGTGGTGATACTGTTGAAAAATGAGATAAATAGATCAATTGTATAGAATAAAGAACTTAGAAATAGACCCACACAAATGCAACCAATTGATTTATTTTTCTAAGGGTGCAAAAGCAATTCAATGTATGAAGAATAATCTTTTCAATAAGTAGAACTGAAGCACTCCATAAGCAACCCCCCTCAAAATAAAACAAAACAAAACAAAAATCAACCTATACCTCATATGTTATAGAAAAAAAATAACTTAAAATCATCAATACATTTAAATGTAAAGTATAAATTGAAGATAACAGGAGAAAATCTTTAGTACCTAGAGCTTTGTAAAGATTTCTTAATATATCAAAAACATGATTCATTCAAAAATAAGATAATTTAGCCTTTATTAGAATTAGAAACTATTGTACTGTGAAGACCTGATTAAGAAAGAAATTTAAAGACAAACTACAGACTAGGAGAAAATATTTGTAAACCATTTATCTGACAAAGGACTCATACCTAGGATATATTTTTAAAACTCTTAATACAAATAGTAAACTCTTAAAAATCAATATTTAAAAAAAAAAAACAACACAATCCAGCTAGAAAACAGGCAGGGACATGAAGAGAAATTTCATGGACAAGGACAAAGGTATACCATGGCAGAGAAGCACATGCAGAAATATTTAATATCACTGGCCACTAGGGAGATGTAAACTTAGATTATGATATGACTCCACATCTCTTAGAACAGCCAAAATAGGAAATAGTGATAATGCCAAATTATCATTTGGCAAGGATATGGAAAAAGTGACCTTCTCACATACTGCTAATGGAATTGGAAAATAGTATAGACAGTTGGGCAGGTTCTTAAAAAAAACAAATAAACCTTTACTATAGAATCCAGCATTCATGCTCTTGGGCATTATGGCCGTGATGTGGAAATTTGTGTCTACACAAAAGCCTGTACACAGTTTTTCAGAGCAGCTTTATCTGTTATAACCCCAAAGTAGAAACAATCAAATTGTCCATTGATAGATTATGATTAAACACTATGGTACATCCATACCATGGAATATTACTTGGTAATGACAAGAAATGAACACACAAACTTGGATGGATCTCAAGGACATTATGATGGATGAAAAAGAGCCAGTCTCAAGAAAAAGCATACTACATAGTTCCATCTATATAGCATTCTTTATATAACAAAAATTTAGAGATGGAAAACATATTAGTGGTAAGAAGAGAGTCTATGACTTAAAGGAATAGCACGAGAGAAATCTTTGTGGTGGTGGAATATTTCTGTATCTTGAGTGTAGTGGTGGATATATGATTTTATATATGTGATAAAATGATACAGAACTATATATGCACATTGTACTAATGCCCAATTCCTGATTATATTATACTATAATTATAATTACTGGTAAGATGTAAGCAATGGAGAAACAGTGAAAAGTACATGGGTCTTTCTTGTACCACCTTTTTAGTTTCCTATTAAATTTCTTCAAAATAAAAATTAAAAAATACATGTTTTCAATGCATCTCACGGTAATCCAATGAAAATGCAGTTGCCAAAAGTGCTTTTTAGGATGTGATGCCAATTATTGTTAAAATTATTTTTGTATTGGGGCGCCTGGGTGGCTCAGTCAGTTAGGCGTCCAACTTATGCTCTGGTCATGATTTCATGGTCTGTGGATTGGAGCCCCATGTCAGGCTCTGTGCTGATAGCTCAGAGCCTAGAGCCTACTTCAGATTCTGTGTCTCCTCGCTCTGCCCCTTCCCCAATCACCCTCTGTCTCTGTGTCTGTCTCTCTCTCTCTCAAAAATAAATAAACATTAAAAAATTATTTTTTTTATTGAGGTGAAATCACATAGAATTAAAATTAACCATTATATATTATACAACTCACTGGCATTTAGTACATTCACAGTATTGTGTCACTATCACCCCTACCTAGGTCCGAAACATTTCATCAATTTGAAAGGAGACCCATGCTCATTAAACAGTCGCTCCCTACCTGTCCTTACCTGCAGCCCCTGGAAATCCAGTAATCTCCTTAATTGCTCTACTGTGGATTTACCTATTTTGGGTATTTTCTATAAATGGAATCACAACGTGTGACCCTTTGTTCTGACATTTTTCACATAGCATAATGTTTTGGAGGTTCATCCATGTTGTAGCATGTATCAGTGCTTCATTACTTTTTGTGGAATTTATATTAATATAAATTTATATTTAGAATTTATATTAATATAATTTTATAATATTGTAAGGATGTACATTTTGATACAAGAAAATAGTTATTCCCAAAGCTCATGGTTTTCTTATGGAAGATGTAGAATCTAAGCAGGCAGTATAATCACAAGATACAACCAGTAATTCTAAACCCTCTGTGATTTATTTAGGAAGAATTTCTTCTCACTGCTGATTTCCCATTCATTCATCCCATATTAAAAATAAGATATTGGAGCAGTTAGAGATTAGAATATAGGCATTGACTGCTTATTTTGGGAGGGACAAATAATAATGCTTTGTGTAAACAGAAACAAAATATCATCATAACAGCAATTGTAAATTATTAGACAAGGGTCAAAATTGTGATCAAGAATGATCAAGACATAAATATTTTATTCCTTAAAGATTTTAAAAGAAATTTAGGAGATAAATTACTTCAAAAACAGCAAAACAATATGAACCGTGGAGGTACTTAATCTCTTGGTTCTGGTTTATTTAATCTGTGGTCATCTTTGTGTCCTTAAATGCTCCGGAAATTAAATATGTAATACTTTTAGGCACCAAGGTCATTGTTTCATAATCCTAGAATTAAAGAACCCTCCAGAAATGTTTTTAGGCATATCTAAGTCATTTTACTATTGTCTGGAAACAACCCAGCATTTTTTT
This sequence comes from Panthera uncia, assembly GCF_023721935.1. Taxonomy (NCBI): domain Eukaryota; kingdom Metazoa; phylum Chordata; class Mammalia; order Carnivora; family Felidae; genus Panthera; species Panthera uncia. The sequence goes on from NC_064812.1 coordinate 30,462,144, forward strand.
CTTGGTTAGCTCTTTCAGTCAAGCCATTGGTTCTCACCATGGCTATATACGTTAAACCACGTGTTACATTGAAAAAAAAAATTCCCTTTAATTTTTGTAATGTGAGTTTTTGGAAAGACAGAGTGCAAGTGGGGGAGAGGCAGAAAGAGAGGGAGACACAGAATCTGAAGCAGGCTCCAGGCTCTGAGCTGTCAGCGCAGAGCCTGACATGGGGTTCGAACTCACAAACCATGAGATCATGACCTGAAATTAATGGACTGAGCCACCCAGGTGCCCCCCACCTGAAGGTCCTTGTCTATGCTGTACCCCAGATCAAGTGAATCAGAATCTCTAGGAACAAGCCCAAGTATCTTGTTTGTGTAAAATTCTCAAGTGATCCTAAGGTTCTGCTAGGGTAAGGAATTAAAGAATTAAACCAGTGGATGAGCACCAGAATTACCTGTGAGGCTTGTTAAAAAGAAGCTGTGTCCCATACTCCAGTTTCTGATTCAATAGTTCTGGATGGGACCTGGGATTTTGCATTGTGAACAAGATCCCTGGTGATGCTGTTGCTGCCAGCCCAGAATTCAACTTTGAGGACAATGAATTAATAATATCTTTTTTATTCAGTGAAGATAAGAATACAACTGGCTAACATCCTCCATATAAATGCCTTGTAAATGTTTTTTTTTTTTCCCACTTATTTTAATTTTTTTTCTTTTTAGTGTATTAAGATGATTGGGCCCTAAGGTCAGATGGACTGGTTAAAATGCCACTTCTTCTGTGTAACCTGGGCCAAGTTTCTTATTTTCTAAAGCTTTAGTTTCTAAAGCTTTAGTTTCTTCATCTGTGAAAACAAGCACATCACAGATAATTTGAGGGTTAAATTTGATAATGTATGTAAAGTGATTGACTTACAGTAAATACAATTGTTAACTTTTATCAATAGCTTTCATTTTCAACAATTATAACTTTCCTATGGTGTAATTGGTTATAAAGTTCTGTGCTTCTTTTGATAAAGCAAATAGGGAAAAATATATGCTAAAAATCAGGAAGATGATTATATCTGGGAATCCAAATGAGCAGGTGCTCTCAAAGGACTTACAGAAGGTTTGCATATATTATATATATATATATAAATGCAAACCTTCTG